>NC_136019.1:17100380-17137880 GCF_048128805.1 Centroberyx gerrardi
AGCTGTGCAGACGTTGCTGTTGGCATCAGATGTAGTGCGTGTGTGTGTGTGTGAGAGAGAGAGAGAGGGAGGGAGAGAGAGAGAGAGAGAGAGAGAGAGAGAGAGAGACCAGCACCAGTCTATAGATGATGTTAGGCTACATGTTATTGCATGAAATGACATTGGCAAATACCTTCATTTAAAAAATCAGTAAGTTTTTTCTAAATTTATAGGTTTTATAATCATTGTGTATGAGGGTGATAGCTTTTACTTTTGTAATAGTTGGTGATTAATGTCAGATTTACTTAAAGGGAAGGTTCGGGGCAAAAGAAGAGAAATTGGCACTACCTTCCTGTTAGCATTGGTTTGCACAAGTCAAAACATTGTATGAACACCAGTCACTTCCATAACCTGTGGCAATAAAACACTGGATTTGATGTAACTGTCCCTTAATATGTTTGAAAGGACTTGCAAATGAGTTTGAGTTTGAGAGATAGTTTGTTTCCCCCACTGTCTTGCACTTGCATTAGTACCAAATGCTAACAGTTACCAAATACCAGTTTCTCCAACGTGATCTCATACATTTTCATGAAATGAGCTGCATCCAAATATTGGATGCAGCTCATTTCTGCATCCAAAGATTGGATGCAGCTGGATGAGTTTGTAGTGTTCGGATTTTTAGTCCACGAAAATAGGAAGTTACATTTAACACTCTGTGAACAGATTCAACAACAGATCCCACTACTGTGATTTTCAACTGACGTATTATGACGTAATACAACTGACATATTTTTTAGAGCATAATTTCGGCAAATAGAATTTTTATCGATAGAAGAGAACATAGTGGAGGCATGCTATTTGGTGAAACTCGTCCAGCTGCATCCAATCTTGGTGATTAGTTTATATTCTGGTTTTCATGGCGGTCAAGTGCCACATAACCCCCATGTTAAAACTAAGTGGAATATTGCTATAATATTTTACTTGTTTCTTAACCTGCAAAGTATCATGCACACTCCTTCTCTCTCACAGGTTTTGGTATGTCGTTAAAGGGGTTTTATTCTGAAGGGCTACGTGAACGTCAACAGCAAGCTAGCATTAGCTTTAGCTCCCAGCTCCTCAAAGCTTTGTTTTGGGAAAATGTAGACTTTACGGGAACTTTGATGATATCGTCTACATGTTAGTAAGACCTAGTGAAAGTTTGAGCCATGGAGCAGCTTGCTAGGTTGTTTTATATAGAAGTCTTTGGGACGCTAGTAATGGCACATCTAGCGTCCCTTTGGGGCTATTCAACAACTGAGGACCTCCAATATGGCCGCCAGAGGGCACATTACATCACATGAAAGCCTTCTCTTTGAAATGACTCAACCTCCCCTTTAAGAAGTTAGTGCAAATTATGGACTTGGTACTGTTTCAAGAAGCGTTTTCCTTTTTACAGTGTGGTCTCACCTGACTGACAGACCACCTGCAACCACTCACCCCCTCCTTTCAACCTCTCTCGCTCTCTCTCTCTCTTTCTCCCTCATTCCCCTCCATCCCTCATTAGCCCCTTCGTCAGTGGTGAATTATCCCTCCGTTTTATTATTCTCCCGAGGCGGCCGGTGCTGACGCAGCGCTGAGGAGTTGTCTTCTGCCGTCTGTTTTTTTTTTTTTTTCTTCTTCTTTTTTCCCCTCCCCTTGCTTCCGCAGCCCAGGAGAAAAGGAAACAAGGGAGGAACGAGAAGGAGAGGGAGGGGAGGGAGGCCCCCCGGGAAAGAGGAGAGGCAGAATAACAAAGGCACGTGCGAAGGAGAGGGGCGAGCAGAGAGAGAGAGAGAGAGAGAGAGAGAGAGAGAGAAAGAGTAGCACATTAAACTTCAGATGCAGACAGATGGATAAAGAAAGACTGACATATTGTGGATCCACTAGAGATTATTGGCCCCAACTCTGGCACACATTTAGGATCTAAAATAACTCATTCTGCCTTCCCTCACTAATCTCTCTCTCTCTGTCTGTCTTCCTCTCTTTTCCTCTCCTCCGTCTCTCTCTCTCTCTCCCTCTCTCTCTCTTCCTCCGTCTACTCCGAGCATTACAGTTCAAAGATTCTTTCCTCGCCGCTCCCCCTCCCCCCTCCTCCCGTTCCCACATTAATTAAATCCGTGTGTAATTACTATCGTCGAGAAAGGGAATCTGAGGCGAGCAAAGGAAATTGGTCACGGCCTCTCGGTATCTTTGAAGTGAAATTACTTCGGCAAAGTTTACTCCCGGAATACGCGGCCGCTACGCTGCGTAACGGCTCCAGTTTGAAGATCGTTAAGTTCTCGCTTCATGCGCTTTACGGGGGGAGGGAAAAAGAAAAAGAGAGAAGACCGACTTCCAGCTGAGCAAACCCGGGTTTCAGCCTGTTGTTGGCCGGCAGCTGAAATGTCACATTATGCGGCGGTCTAGTTCCGCGGCAGCAGTATTAAGGTTGCTCGTCCCAATTTCGTGACCTTACAGCGCGTGCTTCCCCTTAGCATCTTTAATAGTTTATTTATGAAAACAGCTTGTAATTATTTATCAGCTGCTACAGGGGCTAGAATGCAGCTTTGATTCTCTGGCTGTGCAGTCTCATGTTCTAGTCACATGTTCTTGACTTGAAGAGATTGATTTTTAGATGTTTTTGGTACTTTCTTTAAAGCAGCATAACTCAAAATACATCTGTTTTACTGCAGTGGTTGTAAAAATCATGAGTGTAAAGAAAGCTTCCATAGCCCAAAGACAGAAATTAAAGGTGTGGAGGCGGGCGGTGACGTGGTGTTTCAACATCACTGCAATCACGGATTTGACCTTTGACCCCTTCATTGATCTCAGCTGTTCTCACCTGTATATTGTACATTCTCAGCTGGAGAGATATACATTTAGTATTCAGTGTATAGACTCACCCTTTCTGTGACTGTCTGCTGGTTTAATGTTGTCATTTCTTTGGGATTAACATTAAGATTACTGTATCAGCCAATGTACATAAGGTAATTGGGATTCATCTTTTCGCATAGACACTGTACTAATATGAACATTATCTCTGCATACCTCGTTAAACATCTTTTAATTACATGTTCATGAGATAAAAGTACAACTTACACGCAAATCCCATTCCTGAAAATGACCTGATTCATGAGAGAGATTCATTTCTCGCTTGGTAAATGATCTTCGAATCATAAAATTTCTAATTAAGTTTGGCAATTTTAATTCAAGGTTGAGACAACATTCTTCTGTGTGTACTGTACCATGGCAATCCACACAGACTCAAATGGATGATGGCTTCATTTATTTCTGTTTTCATTTGTTTCTGTTTAAGTTTGAGAATTATAGGTGATTACCTGGGTTTTCAAGTAATCTTCAAAATAAAAAAGATAGCAGTTGAGGCTAATGTAGTTTATAGAATAACTTTGTTCACACCCTCCCAGTGTGGTTATCCTCCCAGTAGGTTAAAGACTATTACTGTAGCTTAGAAGTATGTGAAATTAAAACTGCAGCGGTTAAATATATGCATGGATGTTTTTTTTTTTTTTTTTTCCAGCAGATATCTCAGTTACAACAACAAAGAGCTTGCCAAGCAATTTTGTGTTTATATTAGCGGTATTTATTCAGGAATGACTACAAAGTGCTATAAAGCATCCGTTCACCAGTCGGAAGGCTGAAGGAAGCAGCAGCTGACATTCACAAAGAGACTATTTTCTGAAAAGTTATGTGGGAGTAAAGCACAAAAAGCATTACATTTAATCACTTTGAATTTGAATAAAGGCAACCTGCTCTGTTTTATCCTTTTAAATCTATGAAAACATCTTGTCTAGTCCTTTAAACCTTCCCATCCCTACTATAACTTAGAGTTAGACTCATACAAATATTGGGCTTTTATTAAATATCAGGTATTAGCCAGTCGGTGTCATCCACTTCTGATAGGATGGAAGTTCCTGCCTGACTACAGCTGCATAAAAACAGTCTGTAAAACCTGACATGACTTTTTATTTTCCTTGCACATTGTATTTATTCATTTAATTGTTCAATAATATAATAATCTTCATTTAAAGGCAGTAATGTATCCCAGAGTTTCCCTGCCATTGAATAGGTGTGGAGGGTCTCTCTGCCTTAAAGAGCTGCTGACACTAAAAGAATTTCATCAGTCCGGGTTTCAATGGAGAGTTTTAGTGTTCCATGATGGTCTGAATGCTGTTTCTGGTGGAAACACTGAATGGTCACATTTAAAGATATTGAATATCGGCACAAAATCGGCAACTTCAGTCTAAAAATATCGGTATCTGGCTTCAAAAATAACCCATATCGGTCGAACCCATCTGTAACCCATATCAGCCTCTCTTCTCACACATGCAACACACCCTGGGGCTGAACCAATAACCTTTCAGCTCTTCTTCATCCCCTGACCCCCCCATCCCTCCGCCTCTTCCTCCTTCCCCCCCTCTGCCCTTTCTCCTCCTCCTCCCTCCATGAGCTGGTCCAGTCAGCAGGGGAATACAGAAAGACATGAATAATTCTACAACAGAACTGTATTTATTATTGCACTTAGTTTAATAGGACCCGCTGAATAATACCTGCATGTGTGTGTGTGTGTGTGTGTGTGTGCATGTGTTGCGCCCAGACAGATGCAGTTAGGAGATGATGTGGAATGACTTCTCCTCTCCTCTCTTCCCTCCATCCCTCCGTTCATCCCTCTCTCCTCCCATCGCTCCTCCTCCTCTCTGCCATCGTCAGACTGTTGCTAAGAATGGAAGCTCATTGACAAGGATTGAAATGCACCCCACGACCTGTGTGGGTACGTATGAGCCTGCCAGACACACACACACACGCACACACACACACACACACACTCACACTGATGCATACACACACACACACACAGGCATAACGAAACGGGGCATGTTGCATCCTGTCACATACAAAATGGATGTAGACGGATATGCGAACACACACACAAAGATACATAAGGCATACATATGCACATGGCACACGCAAACCTTAAAGTTACATACACACACACACACACACACACACACACACACACACACACATACTGTACATACAGAAACACACATAATTGAAATTGAAATTGAAATAAGGCACATGGTGCTGTAAAATGGATTTCCTAATGGGACGCCCAGTTCCTCCACTAGCAGGCGACATGTATGTGTGCGTGTGTGTGTGTGTGTGTGTGTGTGTGTGTGTGTGTATGTGAGTGATTGAGTGACGCAGGACTTGGTCAATGTGTGTGTGAGTTGTCCCAGCTTTTATTGACATTGAGCCAAGGGAGGGACAAAAGGAGGGATGGGAGGAGAGGAATGGAATGGGAAAAGTCTGTATGTGTGTGTGTGTGTGTGTGTGTTTGTGCGCATGATCATGCATTAGTGCACACTTGTATAAATTTGTCTGCATGCACAAAAATGTGTGTGTGTGCGTAATACAAGTGGTGTATGTCCATGATTGTATATGTGCATGTTTGTAGACACAAAACACACACACACACACACACAGACACACACAGACACACACACACACACACACACTATTCTATTATAAGCCTTTACTGCAGAGCCTCTATTTGGGCTCATAGAAATGTGTTTCAGAAATAATTTAAAAAGCCAGGTAATCCATTTTTGGGGCTGGGGAGGGGGGAGAGGATTGGAGGGCGGACTGGAGGAGGAGGAGAAGAGGAGGAAATAGTCTGATTGGAGGAGAGGTAGAGCACTCCGGGGAGAGATAATGGAAACAGATGAAGGGAGCGGAAAACAGGAAGGATATAGGGAGGTGTGGAATGGAGTAATTCTCTGAATCTAATATTACTTCTTGTGTAAGGGCACCGGTGTGAACTTGTGTTATTAAAACAGTGTGACACATGGAAGAGAGAGTGCATGTAAAAGGTGTGTGTGTGTGTGTGTGTGTGTGTATGTGCATGCCTGCGCGTGTGTGTGGGGAAAATAATCTGTACTTACCTATATAAAGCATTCTCATAGAACAAACATACACACGGGTTACAATACACAAACATCAACAACATGACTGTTACCACACACTCTCTCTCTCTCTCATGCACACACACACACACACACACACACACACACACACAGCATTACGTCAGACCCGAGGTACTTGCACCCTAAGTGCAGAACTGTGTTCACACCCACTGCCTTGTATGTTCTCAGGATTACACACTTACATACACACGCGACAACCAGACACACACATGCATCTGCCTGTATGAAGTGTGCAAAGGAAAACACCAACGATCCTTTCCTTCATATTGCTTCTACTAAGTGAAAACCTCACTTTGGAACTTTCTTAATTGATTTAACAGCTATAGAACAGTAAAAATGAATAGATAAAAATATTGTGTAGCTGCCACTCTTTCTTCGCTTATTTACTTTACTTTTCTTCTTTCCTTTTCCACTTTCCTTCCTTCAGTGCAAAAATGCCCATCTTAATCTAGTATCTCATTTATCTAATGCAGCACTGAGTCTTGAAATCTTGTTTTTCTTCAAGCAAATGAATAAAATCCATAGTGTAAGATAATTTCACTTGTTTCCAATGCAAATAGACTTTTTTTCCTTTTTTTTGGAGAATTTTCTTGAATCACCTTGTTTCGAGATATTGACAATTGTTTTTAGAAAATTCCTTAAACAAGATAAACTGCATTGGAAACCTCTCCTTGTTTTCTTTTAAGGTTTTTTAAGAGACATGGGACTTTAAGACTGACAGATGACTTGTTAAGATCCACATTTTTTGCAGTGTTTTATCAATAGCACAGTCAGTCAAATATGGAAAATCCCTCTTCAAACCCATATTTTAGTTAACCAGTAACCCCTTTGCTTGCCTTTGCATTCAGGACTGTGTCTTTAAACAGGGCCCATGCTCAGGTAGCCAGGCACGCTCCATTACGTGGCTCAGTTGACAAACCACGCAGATAGAAAAGCAAAGTCTAAGCATCCATGCACATAAATTACATATCCTCCATAGAATGTAAATCGCATTGAATACAAATGAATATTTAAGGCATACACTCTTCGAAACCTACTGAACATGAATATGTGACATTGTCTGGCTAAATACAAAGCACAGTAACTCTGAATGTAACTTAGTCACATTCATAAACAGAAGTGGAAAGTAAGTGCTTAAACATTTTGCAACGTATTTACTCTTATCACTTATACATTTCTACATCTACGTATACGTAAGATTCTCAACATACAAATACAGTGATGAACACTTAATTTCAAGGAGAGAATTTTGTCACAAAGTGATGAAATATCAATGATATTTGAGATTGAAAGCACTTCTTTTAGTGAACTAGG
Source organism: Centroberyx gerrardi (assembly GCF_048128805.1). NCBI lineage: Eukaryota > Metazoa > Chordata > Actinopteri > Beryciformes > Berycidae > Centroberyx > Centroberyx gerrardi. Next base: position 17,107,676 of record NC_136019.1, read on the forward strand.
ATTCAAAAATATAAATTTTGACAAACAGCCCTCCTCAAAACGGTTATCATTTATTAGGCAAATCTTTTAACACTGCTGATAAATGATACTCCATTATGAGTTTTTCCATTACGTCACCAATCATTACGTCACTCCAATCATCAAGAGTAGGTGCCACTTTTCTAAAACTGCCCAACATCTTTTGGAACAAAACTTTACTTTTACTTGAGTGATTTTTTTTTGAGAACTCTTACTCAGATTTGAGCGCAAGTGAACTGTGACAGGAACAGGACTCGGACTCGTGCAAAATATTTGCGGTCGGCTCGGGTGTGATGTGTACAGTAGCCGTCAGTTGCACCGGGGTGACATGAGGTGACTGTCAGGCAGCCCAATCTGCATATATAACATGTGCTGCTTTGTCGCAGCCACTTACTCCTCCTGTCCATCAACGTCTGCATGTGAGGGAGGAGAGCCACGGATCAGCGCCTCATAGACGGAGGGATAGAGGGATGGAAGGAGGGAGGGAGGGAGGTGTGAAGGAGCGGGGGAGACCGGGGAAGGACACCGAGAGGGAGGGAAGAGATAGAGAGAGAGAGAGAGAGAGAGAGCGGGAGAGAACGAGGGTTGGGGGTGAACGCAGCGGGCAATTCTCGCCTTTCGCGCCGTAGGATGAGTCATCTCGCTCAGCACTGCACTGTGAATGAAACGCAAGGGGGAGGGATACCTGCAGAGAGGGGATGGAGAGAGAGAGAGAGAGAGAGAGAGAGAGAGAGAGAGGGCGAGAGAGCTTTATATCCTCACAAAAGAAGCCTATACCACATGATGTCTACCTCCAATTCTGTCAATGAAACGGAGGGAGGGGGGGGGAATAGTGGCTGTCAAAGGCAGGAGGGAGGGGACAGAGCGGACGGCGAGGAGCTGCATGGATTTATTGGAGTACCTTCATATGGCGACAGTCCTGCACTGTTGCAGCACTGCTGTCAGGGGTGGAACGAGTACCAAAATATAATATATAGCCTAAGTAATGTTACTTTGCTGAAATTTTGCTTTACAAGTAAAATTATTGGTGAAAAGAACCTACTAAGTAAAGTAAAAAGTAGGCTAAATAAAAAATGTAGGAGTAAACCGACATTGTTACATATGATCTTACCATGCTAGAAGTACAAGAGGATAGAGTATTAATATGTGACTATGTTGAGCGTTCTAATACAATTTTTATATTCATATCATTATTCAATCTCTGATTAAAAAATTTGCGATTCGTAATAGATTTAAAATGTAACACTTCAGTCGAAACATACTTGAGTAAACGTGACTAAAATGAATTAAAAGCACACAGCAAAGTACAAGTAGACAAAAAGCTTCCAATCACTGTAATGAGAGTAAATAAAATGTGTTACTGTTGCATCACCTCCCAAGAGCAGTTGTTAGGAAACTCCTAACCTGTATGCAATATTGAACGCTTTGCAGAAAAGGAAAGCCCAGTGGGTGCTGTGCACATAACGGCCTTGGTCCCCTTCCCTCCGAAAGCTCCATTATTCGCGGCATTCGCTGACTTTGCAATGTGTTTCATTGGGGAATTTAAATAACGAATCAAGCAGATGAAGGGTGAGGAAGAAAGGCAGGATTTCCACTGCTGCTGCATCTGCTGTAGGCTTTTACCAGTGAAAAGGCCAATGTCTAAGGATATATGGTCAAAGCTGGGACATTCCTGCAGTACAAATGAGGTGGAGGTGACTACTACTGTATGTTCAGGTCTTCAGTGGATTCCAGTGAAATTCTCTGTTGGTGTACTTCCTTATCTCAAGGTATAATTTAGCCTCTGGGTGCGCACCGGTTTTAATTAGAGGTCAATGACTGGATCAATCAACCCATCAATCAATTAATTCAACCAATCAATTGTAAAGTCATTTGTCACAGCTCGCCGCCCCTCGTCCAGTGCGACGCTGCCAAAGGGGACGCTGCCAAAGAAAAATATATGACTTGGGGGGAAAAAGAGCAAAAGAAAGTCAAATGAATACTGTAGCGCTTTTATGCATACAGATAAATCAAAGCGAGGGCGTCAATATCAAAATGTCAATGGCGGCTTCTGTTGAGGCAGACAAAGACAGAACCAAAAACAATGGTGAGAAGATCAATGTAATGGAAGTGAAATCTATCGCTCAACACCTTGATGCTGAATAGAAATCTATGGCTTTAGCGTTTGATTTTGCCTGCTTTGAAATTGGACCCATAGGGCCATAGAATCGGAAACCATAGAACTGCAATTACTTTACAATCGGGCCACATGCAGCATTTTCTGAATACTACTTTTCTGTGTGTGTGTGTGTGTGTGTGTGTGTGTACATTGTGTGTGTGTCTGGGTTCCCTGGTTTGTTTAATCACCACTGGGGTTAATCACACTCTGCTGTCCTGATTGGTTGGAAGCTAAACCCTATAAGGGAATGCCAGTATTCACACACACACATATTTGATCATATGAGCGCTGGAAGGTATGCACATGGTTACCCTCACACAGGTGAATGCACACACACACACACACATGCACAAACCTCACCTTCTTCTCCACACACACTCTCTCTCTTATATAGAGTCATTCATCAGTGAGTTTTTCTGCTCAGATCCTCAGGCGAGCTGGCATGGCTGATGAAGATTTAGGAGCTCTACCCCAGCTGTGTGTGTGTTTGTGTGTATGTGTGTGTGTGTGTGTGTGTTTGTCCCTTTGCTAGCTGTTAACACTCACTTTACCATGTCTCTCTCTTTTTCTCTCTCTCTTTCCACCGGTGTAATGGATGCTCACAGTGGGGGAGGCAGATGTCACACTCGCAACTTATGAAGTTATCTACTGTCATACACACACACACATGCTGACTGACCTTGGGGATGCCTGTCATGTGTGCAGGACAAACTGCTGCCACTCAGCGCATGCACACACACATACACACACGTGCACACCGCATGTCAGTGTGAATATGAGCGAAAGTGGGAGAGAGTGTTTGAATTAGCGATTAACGCGGCTCGCAAACATGTGTTGTTTATTTGCCTGCATGAATATGCGCGTCTGTGTGTGTGTGTGCGCCTGCTCCTTCGCATTGTGTGTGTGCGTTATTGACGAGCTCCAAAAAGCTTTATTTATTTGTGTGTGTGTGTGTGTGTGTGTGTGTCCCAAGGGCAGAGACCGGGGTGGATCAGAATGATTGGGCGCGAATTACATCACGGGGGAAATACTCCGTCGTGATTGGGGGGTTTTTAGAGGCGTGGAGAGGAGTGCTCGCATTTTGGTTATCGGCCCATTAGCCTTGCAGGAAGATAAGGAATGTCCACCGGATATTTTGGTGTGTGTGTAAGTGCGTCTATATGCGTGTGTGCTGGTGTGTGGCAGTGTGCGGCAGTATATTAGCACACACACACACACACACACACAGCGTTTCACCTCCATGCATGTACAGTACGTCCCATGTGTTTTCCATGCAGTAGAAGGTCACAGGAGGCGTCTAGTGTGTTCCTCCAGGTAGGCAGTCAGTCACAGAGCTGCTGATCCACTCACCTCTGCAGAGGTCACACCTCCAGTCCCCAAAGCCCCAAGGCCTCTGAAGGAACATCAATCATCACAGGTCTAGGACACACGAACACACACGTCTGCTTTTACACTATAGGACCATAATGTGCTATAAGGACAGCCGCTCATGGGGAAACACTGTGTTCTTTTATCACTTGAAAGGAGATTTTAGATGTCAGTACTTGCAGGTGGATAAAAGGTGGGTAAACTAGAACTATATACTTCCAGTTGGTGATCGTCATAAGGCAACTCAGCAACCGCCGACACAAACAAAAATCAATCATATTTTAAGAAAAGCATACATTTTTTGTTTTTTCCCCTCAAAAAACCATATTCTCATACAGCTTATATCAGTTTAATACTGCTTGCTATGATGCCTAATATGAATTTATATGATAAAGCTTGTATGGAGGAGTCTGTTGCACATTGTTTTCAGTTGTTCTACGAAGACTAAACTCACATCACAGGATCATAATCCATAATTCTCTAAACTAGCTGCCTGTTTTAATTCATACCTATCAAGGCTCAGTGAGTTCTGACTGCAAGCTACAACTCTCAGTCACTGGCACCCACCCCACCCATCCACACCCTTTGGAAAATAGTGGTACTGGGATGCAAGACAATAGCTGATCCAGATAAGAGGCTACATGAGGGATTTTCTTCCTTGAGACTTCCCTGAGACTGTATCTAATGGAGGAGTTATCTCTGATTAATGTTTAAACCTTGAGCAATATGTTTACCAGCTAAGGAACATTGCAAAGATCATATCGCTTATGCCTTGTAAAGATACTGAGAGACATATCGGCACTTTTATATCATATCACTTTAACTACTGTTATTCCCTGGTGTCTTGTCTTGATCAGCAAGCTGCGGTACGACTTCACATTGTGCAGATTTCTGCTGCCAGGTCAGTGATAAAGACTAATAACGTATCACAGGGTCAAATTTTACCTTTCCTTTATGGGTTACCTGTTAGATTGAATCACCTAAATGCTTGAAAATTTGAGCAAAACTTCGAACATATAAAATAGGCTTTTTACAGCTCTCATAACCCATTGTAAAATGAAATAAAAGTGTTATATTCAGTGTTACCAACATTACCAAACAACCTACAATCTGTGTGTTAAAAGCTCAGAATAATTCTTAAATCTGATGAATCAAAAGGTAAACAAAGGACGTAATAGGGGGAAAGTTTTCGGCTGCATTTAAAGACTGGGGTTTAAAACTTTACATAGTAACTAGCAGAGCAAACCAAACGGAGATGATAACTGCTCTGGACCAGATCGTTTGAGTTCTCTTTGTGCCTCCCAGCACAGTATCAGCAATACGGTTACTTATGCATGCATAGCCTGGCCAGGGCAGCGCAGATGAGTTTGGCTCAGCTTAGCAGAAGCAAAAAGCCATCTTCGAGTGATAACAGCAAATACTCTTACGGTAATTTATATTTTTATATTTTTTTATTTAAAATATTAAAATCCCCCACCCCAACACACACACACACAAACACCGTCGAGTCTTATGAATCCGAACCTCGTGGCGATGCAGGCCGTTCCAACTCGGGAAGCGTTTAGTTGACTAAAATGCTGTGCCTAAGTGTTGAAAGTATGAAAATATTAAACATGCATGGAGTTATTCTAAATGTACTGTCCAGTACAGTCAGCTGAAATTTTAGCAGTTTGTACAGTGTGTGCGCGGAAATTCCATACTTGCCCACAATTAATAGAATATCATTTTGAAAGTGCTGTATTTAAAGGTGCAACATGCAGCATTTTAACGTCAATAAATCATGACCACATTCGTTTTGAGACATTACTATAATTACAGTAAACAAACAAGACCGTCACTGAGAAGACTGTGAGCCTCTACACTGCATGTTACATTGTGTGCCACTAGGTCAGATTTTGCAGGGAAATCTGCTGGATTGCTTTACAGCACAAAGGGAAACTGCTTTATGGTACAAAGCACAGCAAGCGGCAACATCCTCTTTGCGACAGATAGTAGTGGGGATTATGGGACACAGTTCATTCAGTTTTCAAGAGCACCAAGTCTTTTCTTTCCATTCTGCACACGTGAGGTACTACTGTATTTTGGCACGGCTTTGCAGCGGGACCTGATTGACTACAAAATGATGCGCGGCAGCAGATCCCAACCTGTGATCCGCCGGCGCCCAGAGAGACATTAGCTCTCTTCATGTAAAACAGATGTTCCTCATTCCTCAGCGCCCGCTACAGCTGCTCCTCTCTCTCCGCCCGAAGAATACAAAATGGATAGGCTCTTCAGGATATTTATCATTAAGTAATTGCGCGCGAATCCAAGCGAGAGTCATTATGCTGAAAGTGGAAAATAATCTTGGTGATTTGACTCCCCCCTGCCCCCCCGTCCCGCCTCCTTCCTTCTTCTTCTTCTTCTTCTTCTTCCTTCCTTTCTCTCTCCTCACAACTCCTTTCCCTCTTTCCTCTTTCGTCCCCCATCCTCAGCTCTCGCCTCCTCCTCCTCCCCTTCCTCCTCGTCAACTTTCACCGCTCTCTCCTCCGCCTCCCCCCCCCCCCGAGTGACCAGATGCTTGCAATTTCACAACTGTTGACTTATTTACATTTCTGCAATCATGGGAATGTATGAATATTTATGATGCTGGTCTCTCACTGTGGGGCATCTGCCTCTGTGTGTGTGTGTGTGTGTGTGTGTGTGTGCATGCATGCTTGAACGCTGTGTGTAAGCTTGTGGGCATAACATCCATGCGCTTCTGGTGTGTGTGTGTTTGTGTGTGTGTGAGAATGTATGTTTGTGTATAACATCCCTAAGCTTGTAGTGTGTTGCATGTGTATATTCTTGTCTTTCGGTGGTGAAGATCCAGTAAAAGTGTGTGTGTGTGTGTGTGTGTATGTATGTGTTGGGGGGGTGGTATTTTCCTCCCTCTGTGGAGGCATGCGGGTACGGGTATTGGGGAAGACCAGCTTAGAAAAAGCCAATCAATATTTTATGAGAGCTAAAACCTCAAGGCACACACATTTTATCTTTTCTCTCCCCGAACACTCTTTATAAATGGATTATTTTTGGAGAGCTGAAGGATATTCAAAGAACGAAATGTGTTTGAGGCCATAAGTATGCGCGGTTGATAGACGAGGGTGTGGGTGAGTCTGTTGACACAGTTTGTCAGATGCTCTCCAGCGGTCTTCCTGCAGAATAAGTGTATCGTGTCTGTAATCATACACAGTTTGGTTTGGTAAGGGTGCGCTAGAGGCACGCTAGTAAGTAACCAAGGAAAATTGGACAAAAAACAGAATACTGTATGACACCCATAGAAGGCCCAGTTGGGTACAACAAGTACGTATGTATGTAGGCCTATACGGTAGGCTACTATGCTTATAGTAGGTCCAGTATGGGTACAGCAAGGTAGTGATAATATGCTACAGTTGTGTCACAAATCTAGCAACCACAGCTGGCGCCATCATGGAGGTCCAGTGGAGAATTAGCTGTGTGCAAATAATGGCAAATTATATAACAAGGAAAAACAGATAGGCCTACCTGAAAAGTATATTTGTTGTATGGGTTTATGTCAGTTCAGCAGTAAGTAAAAGTGAATAATATGATAAGGTAGATTTGTTTCCAAATTTAAGTGACACAGTACCTGTCTTGTCTTTAGCCCTAGTCTCTGCTTCAAAACAGTTGCTTGAGAAGAGTCAGTTAACCTGAACAAACAGCTGTTGTTTGGCTTTGTTAGCTAGCTAACTAGCCAGCAGGCTAATAGTAAAGCAACCAATGTTAATGTTAACATTCAGTTTCAAGCTACTACTAATGCTAGGTTTTAGCTAGCGTGAAAATGCATTGGACCCCCATAAGAAACGGAAATCTAAACTTGAGAAGTCCACATGTCATGTTATCAGATAAAACCCACATTTCTTATGGAGGACCAAAATAGTCACAATTAAATAAATAAATATGTCAGTGAAATAAATTATTACAGAAATAAATACAGAAATACAGAAATAAATTGATAATTGATTGATTGTTTTCATCAGTGTGCATGGCCAAAAAGTTCCATTTTGGTCTCATCTGACCACAACACACAATTTCAATTGTAGTTCCAGTGATTCTTGGCAAAGTTCAGGTGCTTCAGTTTATGGGTTGCACTCAGTAAGGGCTTCTTTCCTGCAACCCTTCCAAAGAGCTTGTTGACATGGAGGAGGCGTCTAACTGTTGATTTTGACACTTGATAACCTCAACATTCCACTCAAGTTGTGAAACTGTGATCCTTGGGTTCCTCTTTGCCTCCCTCACCATCTTCCTCACTGTTCATGGGGACAATATGCACATGCGTCCTCTTCCTGGTGAATTTGCAACTGTTCCAGATTTCTAAAACTTTTTGATTATTGCCTTGACTGTGCTTAGTGGTATTTTACCATCTGTCTCCTCTGAGTTGAAAGCACTTTGATTTTCCACAAAGTGATGGATGACAAATGGATTTTACATGTGTGCAACCTCATATTTTGACCCCAGTGAAACAGGAAATGATAAAAGCAATACAGTTTCTGGATTCTGAGATCAATAATATATATATATATATATATATATGACCATATATATATATATGACCACATATATGACCACGTATTTTATACAATAAATTTTGCTAATTTTCATGAAGGGTGACAATAATTCTGGAGTTGACTGTATATGTATATGTATCATGCAATTCCTGTATGATAATTTCTGAATTTTACAATGCATCAATTCACAGTAAATGAAAAATAAAATTTGACTGACATGGACTGATTGCAATGCAACACTGAATTTATTTTTTGCAGTGGGATTTCAGTCCCTCTCTGTTTCCTTGGCTGTTTTCCTCAGTGTTTGGAACAGCCGACGGAAGAAGCGTCAGACTCTGTTCTTCTTCTTCTTGGTCTTTTTGATCTCTGAAAAATAAAAGAGGACAGTCAATGCCTCAGTTCATCTTGATGGAAGTAGACAGGAGCTACAGTGTGAGTGGACCTGATGAAGAACTCCTACCTGATGTGGTATCAGAGGATCGTTCCACCTCCTGCTTCTCCTCAGTGCCAACCAGGCTGCTGGTCAAGCCTTCCTGGACTGGAGTAACGGCAGGAGCTTCAGTAGGGATCGTCAGAGGAACCAGAGGAGCTTCAGTACGGAGGCTCAGAGGAACCACAAGAACCCTAACCCTAACCCTAACCCACAGGAGTCATTCAAGTTTCATCTTATCTCATAAATGTGACTTACTGAAAACAAGGACTGTTGGCTTCAGGTGAGTTGAGCACCATTCGGGCTAAAAATTCAATAACCATCATTTTCATGCTGATGTTCACCTCCCACATCTGAAACAAGAAATGGGATGCACCATTAAGATTTGATATATTTACAGGATCAATCTAGTGTTATGTGATCATTTACTCCAAACTGAGGGGCGAATTCACAAAAGGATTGCGCGGCTTTTGCTGACGCTAAACCTGTGCAAATAAGACAAAAAGAAACCGTGTAATTCACAAAGCACTCGCAAAGGGTGAAATGCCCCGCTAACTGCGCTGCCACGCAAATAGCGTCTCGGTGCTCCTGTGCTATTTGCACGTATTTAAATTAGGTAATATGCATACATTTGGCGCAAAATTGCCCCCTTTCTATGCAAATAAGCCTCATTGCAAAAACAGTCCAATTCACAAAGGTCGGCGCTAATTGCCACACGCAGTTAGAGTGAAATTATTAGCGTCTTCAGAGAGTTGGTGGTAACTGAAGCGCATTTATAAGGGGTGTCACGCCCAGACTTTATCACTTGTTGATTTAACTGAGAATTGAATTGAATTGACCTTGCAAATGTCTCTGCAACAATTCCACCTTTGTGTGACCTAAAAAATAAAATTGTCTGTAAGTACAGTCTGTAAATAATATTAATTTTACTATTACTATAGAACTTTAACACAGACTATATATTTACTATATATTAATTTTACTATTACTATAGAACTTTAACACAGATTGCTTCACAAACAAAAGCAAATAAATCAGTACAACCAAACAATCAATACAACTCAATTTCATTTTCACTTATCTCACTAGTCAGCACAGTGGGCTTTATTTTGGCCTAAAGATTCAGCACCATGGACAGCCCCGCTCAAACTCATTTACAGTATTACCTCCGCCAAGGAGGTTATGTTTTCGGTGCCGTTTGTTTGTGTATGTGTTTGTCTGTCTGTCAGCAGGATTACGGAAAAACTACTGGCCCAATTTTCATGAAACTTGGTGGAAGGGTGTAGCATGGGCCAAGGAAGAACCCATTAAATTTTGGAGCGGATCCGTATATTGGTTGCGCTTGCACATTTGCATATCATAGAAGACTGGATTGGCCTTGGCGGAGGTCTGCGCTCGCGAGTGCCCTTCTAGTTTATTTTGGGATGCAGTAAGATGCAATGATAAACAAAGGATGCAGTGACAGGATGCAATTGTGTCATGAAAAATAAATGAATAAAGCTCCCCTACATTCTCCTTTGTTCTCCGCTTCAAATCATGCCATCTTCTTTTGCAGTCTGAAGCTGCGTTTGGAAACACCAACAGCACTGACAGACTGGGATATTAAATCCCAAATATGGTTTCTCGCAGTCCCGGTTAAATTTCTTACCTGAAGTTTTGAGGAATGCCTCTGCACCTCTTCCGTCAGGACTTGCAGCTCGCAGTCTGAAAATTTAAGTTTTCTCTTTCTCTCTGCCATTGTCCTGCCTATTGTGTTCTTGGTGCAAAGCCAACATTTATACTTTGCTATATTGATAATTGCAGTCAGACGCAAAACAGGGGCAAATTGCGATCAGACGCAAAACAGGGGCAAATTGCAATCAGACGCAAAACAGGGGCAAATTGCACTCAGTTGCAACAGGTTATGGGCGTGTTTGCGCTGGCATATCATTAGCGCAATATCTTTTGTGAATCGGTCCTTGAGACGGAGCAAATAGCGGGTGCAAATGATGCGCAATTCAGTCTTTTCATGATCTTGGTCTCACCAGCTTGAGGAGAGGCTGGACACTTTTATCAAAACTCTCAAGATCAAACCTCCACAATCTTCAAATGGGAAGAAAACAGAAGGTTCATCTTAACTGTTGCTCTATTTTCTCTCATTAGTAACAGACTAGCTTAAAGGAATAGTTCACCCAAAAATGAAAATTCAGTCATTATCTACTAACCCCCATGCCAGTGCGAGATTTTAAAATAGAAATACTGTTTTAAACCAATGACTTTGTATTTAATTGTCAAATTCAATAAGAGCACCCATATTAATGTTTGATGTCGTAATAATAATGAAAAATGCCATAAAATGTCCCATTTTTAACTATAAACGCTGCATGTATTACACTGTGCAGAATACATACAGAACAGAGACTAAAGTGGACATCAAATATTAATATGGGCGCTCACTTATTGAATTTGACGATTAAATACAAAGTAATTGTTTTAAAACAGTATTTCTACCAAAAGATTCCGGGTGAACTAACTAACATGAGCAGAGTTGATGACAGATTGAGTGGTGGACTGTCTGTATGTCTCAGTAAGTCTCACCGCTCCCTGAGAGATTTCTTGCCCTGCTCCACCAGCCAGTCAGTCATGTCCTCAGCTGTCAGCTCAGATGGGACCTGATTTTGTTGCTGAAGCCTCAAAAACTGCACCATCATTTTTTTCTACAAGTCAATAGAAAACATCAGATGTTCTCATGTATAATCATAGGAGACACTTTACCAGAATTGGTAAATTGGTCAGGTGTTTTATTTTGTGCAGGCCTGAAACAAAAGTGGTTCTTACTTGTACTTGATAGTATTCCCACTCCCAGCAGAGCTGCACAGTCTCTCTGTATACTGGTACATTGAACAATACCTTTGAAGGAAATGCGATAATGTCACTCAAAAGCCTCTTATGCTACATTTTCATTACAGCTCAAAATCTTGACAATTTTACTGCAATAAACAATGCTCACATACCCTGATGGGTCTATAGATGACCCTTTCTCCTTCAATCCAGTCCATGGATGTTTTGCTACAACAGTGCAGAAACAACGACACAATAAAACCAACTACCAAACTCACAACTACAGAACAGATGTAAAAGCATTCAAACACAGTTGATACTTGTGGCACAATGAGGGTGTTCAGGGAAAAAGTTTCTGTGGAATGGAATGGACTTATTGTTAGGTCAATGGCAGTAGAATTCAGCTCTTTATGACAGACAGATTCTGTTTTGGTTCAGCTGTTAAGGCAGAGATGAAGTTGGTTGGTATTGGGAGTGTAGCCTACATTGCCCTAAAAAACCGCCAGATGTATCAGCACTTTTATATCTGTGATATGCACACTGTGTAACATTTTGGTCAACATTGTAGGATTACACAGCCCAAGTAGATGGATAAACACTCTCACATTGTAATGATAAATAAATAATTGTTTAAATAAAACATTGTCTACATGGCAGCTTCTAAAGCTATGGTATTATACTGCAAGTCTGACTTCAAGTCCTGTTGACCGACATGTTGCCCTGTCATCTTCTCCAAAATGTTGCTTGTTGTATCATAAGCTTTAGGTCCAAGATGCACAAGCAACATTTTGAAGCTGTGGAGAAGGGCAGTACTGCTTACAACAGGGATGGGACTGGCAAGCAGGACAAAATCAATGTAACCACACTGGCTATAGGAGAATAATGAAAAAATACTTACATACTTTACATTGTTTCACAACACTTCCCATGTATCATGGCCCTTATTCCTCCCTCTAACACATTACACTGAGTTGATTTATTAAAAAGTAACTTTTACTTTGAGTATATTTTAAATGAGCTACTTTTCTTTTTAATTGAGTAGGTGGTAGTCCTACTTTTATCATAAAGATTTATATTGAAGTCACGTGATATTATTGCACAGGATCTTTCACTTTCACTCTTTTATTTTGGGGAGTTCACATTAATTATACTGCAATGGGCTACTACCTTGCAGGAAAATGCAGGAAACCACCTAGGACTTAAGTATTCAATTGCCTGAAATATTCATTCATTCATTTCCCATACATGCTTATTCCTATTAAGGGTGATGGGGGGCTGGAGCCTATCCCAGCATGCACTGGGCAGAAGGTCACAGAGCTAATACATAGACAGACAAACACACAATAAATAATAAGATTATGTGTTTAAAAGGACTGATCACTGATTTTGTTAGCACAATTCCACAGGTGGAGAGAAAGATATGGAACTAGGTGAAGATAGATGAATGTGATGAATGGGTAGAAAGGTGAGTGATGAGGCAGCCAGTAGGCCGAGGGTCTAGATAGAAGAAGATCAGGATCAGGTCCAGTTAGACTGCAGCCCCTGGCCAACCCTAAAGGAAGCCTTGAGCTGAGCTTCAAACTGCTCAGCTGAGGCTTTTGATGTAGAGAGTAGTAGAGAAAGATTCAGGTTTTGATCAACATAAGCTGCGAGGAACCAGCAGCCTGTTGCACCACCTGAACATACACTCAATGTTAAGTTTGGGTGTAAAATCTACACTAAATGTTCTGTTGAAACCAGTTAGTTTGACACTAAAGCTGTATCTTTGTTTCGTACATCTTCTAGCAGAGCATTAAGAGACCACTAACCAAATCATTGTTGCAGACAGTGATGTTTTCACCCTCTGTGGCCAATAATGTTCGAGCCAAAATCAGTTTCTCCTGTCCAAATGAACGGTAGTTGAAGTGGTGTAACTGCTAATTTCAACATATAATATTGTAAGCTAGCTAAAGTTATAGTTTGGGTCTTCCTTAGCTCAGTGATCTAATTTCATGTTGTCCATGCAAACCGCGCTGTATTTGTTCCTCTGGGTCGTTCAGCAAGTTTTCCTATCTATCAAATCAATGCTCCATGCCAACAGCTAGGCTATTTTACAGAAGACCTTACACCTAGTAGGGGGTAGGAGTACGTTTTCAGTTGTAACTTAAGTCTACATTGGAACTATTTCAGTTGGTGCAACAGTTCAACTTTTAGCAATGCGTAAACTCAGACTTTGTGAGCATTTATGTTCAAACAAGCCTTTGTGTGTGTGCATCATCACAAACCCAACTTCCTTACACATTATATGTTGATTGCCTTAAAAAAAGCACTTAGCGACTACAAATCTTGCCCCTTTGACAATTCGCCGTTTGCAACATTTCTGTTAACTCTCGCCCCCCTTCGTTACTGTTGCTATGTCCGATGAACTTTGAAGATGGACGCTACCATAGACGCTACTATCCGCCTGCCTCAGTGTGGCGTTGGAGGCCTGATGTTATTTTTACAGGAGAAATTACTGTAGGTACAAGAGGCTCAATTTTATTATTGCTTTGGGAGCGTGTAGCCCATCAAAGATTTGCATGAGAGGGTTCTGGTGGTTGGGGGGGGATTATTCTGCCGATTGTTGTCGGGATGAATCATCTGCTTTTTTGATCTTTTATCTTTGCCACTGAAAGAAAATAACAATATCAACATCATCATTGTCACCGCATCAGAATCATTCTCTGTTTTACCCTCGCGTTCCCATTTTAGCGTGCGCTCGGGGCTGTGTAAAGGGATTGCACATCAATCAGGATTCATAGGCGGTCACATTCTGTTACATCAAAGGGAATAAGATCAAAATAGAAACTCAATCGTCAAGCGGAGTTCATTCCAGTCCCTTTAAAGAGCCCAAATAAATTGTTATTTCATTCCACCGACGAAAAACTGTCATTAAACGAGACTAAATTTGGATAGAGCATGTTGAATTGTGAAAGGATATGGTGATTCATAGCATTGTTTATGACAAAGATTTATGATTTTTTCGTCGTTGGCCTAGGATGGTGTGATGCCCCCCCCCCCCCCCCCCCCCTCTCTCTTACCAGGAAATCTGCTCAGAGAAAAAGTTTCCCATAACTGTGGTGGAAAAATCAGTCGACTATCCCCAGGCGGTATTGTCAGTTCAGATCATTGCAGAGTACCTGCCACTAGCCGACTTTCCACAGTACTGTACTTACAACAGAGATGTAGTTTAGTGCTCTCTCTACTCCAACTTGATGATGAATTTGATGCTAAAATGATTATTTAGATTGTTATTGACTAGCAGAGATTGAATGTAGATTTAGATGTGTTTAATTATAGTACGAGCATTGCATTTCTGTAGATTTCTATTCATTTTTATGTCGATTGTTGATATATTTTGACCACTGTGATTTATGACAAGGACTCTTTTCATCTCTCTGTTGTTAAATCTCTCAATAAATAGAGATTGTGTGTATGTGAGAGAGAGAGAGAGAGAGAGAGAGAGAGAGAGAGAGAGAGACACTACTGATCGTGCCAATGAGGGTGACATGCACATGGAAAACACACGCACACACTGTGCTATGATAACCGAGGGCTATATGATTTAAGACTCGGGTCACCCTCTCCTCCCTCTGTCTCTTCACTTGCACACCCACCACTGCCCCTGGCTTACTGTTATGACACACACACACACACACACACAACCCCCCTGATATACAGAAGAGCTATACCCTGCAGCACCATAAACATGCATGCACACATGCACACACACACACTTAGTGAACCCCTCGATTTAGGGCCAGGCCGTGACCCCGCCCACTAATCATCCATCTTTAACAAGCAGCAGACTGACAGGGTCATAGTCACGCTGCATCTCGTTGTCCTTTATTACCCCTTTTAACAACAACTACCCCCCCCCCCCATAGCGCCTTGCTCATTCCTTTTGTATTCATTACGGCACATTAGACCAGGAGGGCTCTTTTCATCCTGGGACACAAATTAAGTTCATTTCATTTTTGCCCCGGGACACAGACGTGACACACTTGTTTTCTCATCATTTGGGGAGCCAAAACAGACCTGGGACCCGTTTCGGTCCCCAAACTGCAGTTTAAGAAACGTTGTATCACACAAATGATTCTACTGGGGGATACAGAATAGTGCAACGTGGGGTAATGTGACACATGATGGAAATGATACTATGTTAATGCTGGGATATGCTGGGATGCTGTTGGCTAATTGTAAGGGGGAAAAGACATGGACCTCAACCCCCTGCAGATATATTGCAGTCATTTTATGCTACGGGACAGCAAAAATCGTACTTATTGCCCCTTTAAATTAAAAAAGGACAAATTAAAACTTTGCTGCTGTTTGCTTCGGGGCACCGCCCACTCCTGTATGACTCATATGATAGAACTGATCAGCTGTCAATCATCCTATATAGAAGATTGCCCCCCCCACCCCCCCCCACCCCCACCCTCGGCTATTGCTGTCAGATTTGTAATCCTCGGTTAGAATGGCTAATCCAATTTTGTAAATCCCCACTGTCACAAAACTCGACTATACAGTGCACGATACTGTATAGGCGATACAGAATACACATAGGAGATCATGCTCTGTGATGTGGAGGCGGCGCAACATGCACACACACACACACACACACACACACATACATGGACCCCCAGAGCTAATACCATCAAAGGCCACTCCGTTGTCTCTCATCATGTGCCAAGCGGGCTGGAATATAAGCTACCACCTCCTATAGGACATGGAGCGCTAGACGGATGGAGAGAGGGGAAGAAAAGAGGGAAGAGGGGGAGAGGCGGAGGAGGTTTCACACCGGGAGATGTCATAATTGGCGGGATTAGAAAATGAAGATGGGCTGAACAGCGGGAGAGACACTTCCATATTTCTAATGAGGGCTAATGCACCCAGAGGGGGCGACGGGGAGGCGGATCTCCCTTGTTAAGGTAACACAGGGGTGAGTTCACATAGACACGGAGCCTGAGGCAAAACCAGAGGAGAAGACAGAGGATGGGAGATAAAGAGGACAGGATGTATTGGAAATGGGCCCGGGAGAGACAGAGCGTGTGTGTGTGTGTGTGTGTGATTAGACTGATATACCGGATGCCAGCCAGTCGATGTCGTCCACCGCTGATATGATGGAGGTTCCTCCCTGACCACAGCTGCATAAAAACAGTCTGTAAAACCTGCAGTGACATTTAATTTAATTCTTCATTTAATGTTCCTTAAGGCTTTTTATTAATTCTCCATTTAAAGGCAGTAATGTAGCCCAGAGTTTCCCCTGCCATTGAATAGGTGGTGGGTCACTCTGCTTTAAAGAACTGGTAACACTAAAATAATTTCATTAGTCTGGGTTTCAATGGAGAGTTTTAGTGTCCCATGATGGTTTAAATGCTGTTTCAAAGGCTTTTCCATCCTGACAAGAAGAAAATTATGGAAGAAACACTGAATACTTGACTGTAGAAGAAAGAAAGAAAGAAAGAAGGAAAGAAAGAAAGAAAACATCTTTTTCTCTCTCCCTGTCCTCTACAAGGATAGGGAAAAAATAGGGAAAAAATATGAAAGCTCTGGTCTGCAGCTCTACTGTATCTCCATTTCCCTCCTCCTCCTCCCTCCCTCCCTGTCCCTCGCTTCCTCTTCCATCCCCTCTTTTCTCCTCTCTGGATCATGGCGGGCTAATCTCAATCTGTTTCACTGTGATATCACACAACAGCTCTATAGCCGCCGCGGTGCCAGCCTTTTGGGCTCGCCCGCCCCGGTGCCAGCTCTCTCTCCCCCCGTCTGCCAGCCGGCACCGCTCTGCAGCTCCAGCGCTCCAGACACTTGATGGTTTTGTTGGGGTTTTCCATCGGCCCCATCCAAAACGCTCAGTTCTGCTGCTACCATGCTGCGGCGGTGTGTCCTCTAGCGATTGTGCTGCTGGCTCAGTCACACTCCTTGTCCCTCATTGTGTTCCTTCTTTCCTCCGCGGTCTTTTGTCATTTCCAACACATTTTCTTCTTTAAAAAGCAAGTGTATTTCAAGAGCATTTTACACGGAAGCGTCACGCTACAGGCTTCGCAATGACATTATGAACAGGCCCTCTTACAGGAATACAAATTTTCCTATATCTACATGTGATCAAGACACAGTCACAACTTTATTTAGTTTGAGAGGTTAGTTTTAAAGTCGCTGCGTTTTTAAAATTCCATCCATTTTTACATTTTCACTTTTCTTAGTTGCAGTCAACACATCACAACTGGACCAGGTCTTGATTGGCATCCCTCCGCAAACAATTGCTTAAACCCTTGCAGTCGGGCATTGGTTTGTGTGTGTGTGTGTGTGTGTGAGCTCCATTCAAACTCATAGTCTGTAAAACTGTGTATCTGAGCTAATTGGGGAGTTGGAGTTCCCTGGTGGGCACACATTTTTTTCTGTTTTATTGCACCCTGTTATTACTGATGACCATTGTAGATTGTTAATAGATGGAATGATATCATTGGAAAGGAAGACATGACAGGTTTTAAATCCAGTTAGTTATAAGATTTAAGATCAATTTCACAACTGAAATTAATGTGAAAATGAAAATAACTGTAGACCCATCAGAAGATATTGTAGCATTGCACTAAGAAACAGCAATCTAAACACTTAATTTAAGATTTAAATTGCTTAATTTAGCTGTATTCAGGACTATTTGAAGCCTTGATCTTAGATAATCTAATTGAAGACAATTGAAGGCTGTTTCTGAACCTGCAGACACCCTGGATCTCTCCCTCTGACATCTATCTTGAATCCCCAGCAGCTCCGCTTCATACTGAGCTCATCACAGCAAACACTGTGTAATCCCTCGCAAAATGTAACCTGCTCATTGATTTTCATCACTCCACTATCGGTGTCATTTCAAAAGGTCTAACCAAACTGCAATTACCGCAATTAATCCTACAATGTAGCGTACTGATTTGTCACAAAAGGTATTTGCTATTTTTGGCACACTGGTGGATTAGCAGGCTGAGATGTTTGAATCTGACTCAAGATCATGTTATGTTGCATGCCATCCCTTTTCTCTCTTCCGTCTTTGCTTTCACCTTCGACCATGCACTGTCTAATAAAGCAGAAACGGCTGAAGACCCACTAAAACTGGTCAGTATCAGGGATGGATAAGATTTGAATTGCTACACCAGGTGGTACAAGTCTCAGTGGAGAAATGAACCTAGAAACAGTCTCTTCTCAGTCATAAAACTGCTCTTACATTGTGAAAGTTACTTCACACCAGCAAGACCAATGGATCTTGAAGGTCTAATTGGGCGTTCACACTGCGAGTGTCTTGGTTGATGTGCCGCTCTATTCTGAGCGATTGTGGGTGGTGGCAGAGGCTCTGACTGCATCTACTGTATGTAGTGGTCTGAAGCTACAAAGCTTTGAACAGATAAATCATGTAATAATAATAATAATAATAATAATGCATTTTATTTGTATAGCACTTTTCATTCATAGTGAATCTCAAAGTGCTACAGAGTTAAAAACATAAAAAATGAAAACAAAGAAAAAAGAGATCGCTAACAAAAGTTAACACGAAAAAGCCTTCCTGAATAAAAAGGTTTTTAGGCCTGTCTTACAAGAGTCCAGGGTCTGCGCTGCCCTTAGATGTTTAGGAAGGCTGTTCCACAAGTGCGGTGCGGCCGAGCAGAAGGCCCGATCCCCCATGGTGCGGAGCTTGGTGCTGGGGGCCTGGAGGAGCAAGCTGTTGGTAGATCTGAGAGTGTGGATGGAGGTTTGTGGGGTGATCAGTTCTTGTAGGTAGGGAGGCGCATGTCTGTTAATGCATTTGTAGGTGAGTAGCAGGACTTTGTAGTCGACCCTGAAGGAGACAGGGAGCCAGTGCAATGAAAGCAGAGTTGGTGTTATGTGTTCGTGTTTTCGCACTCTCATCAGGATCCTGGCAGCGCTGTTCTGAATATACTGGAGCTTCTGGATGCTCCTGCCAGGGATCCCAGTGAAGAGTGCATTGCAGTAGTCCAGTCTTGAGGAGATAAAAGCATGGACAAGCTTCTCTGCATCTGACAGGGTTAGAGTGGGGCGGAGTTTGGAAATGTTTTTGAGATGGTAGAAAGAGGTCTTGCACAGATGTTTTATATGGTCATGAAAAGTCAGGTGAGGGTCAAACCTAACACCCAGATTAGTGACTGAGGAGGAGAGGGGGATGTCCTGGTTGTCAAAGGTGAGATGAGGTATGGGGGATGACTGAACCTGGTGTGGAGTGCCAACAAGGAGAGCTTCAGTTTTGCTGCTGTTTAACTGGAGGAAATTGCTGCTCATCCAGGCCTTTATCTCCTCAAGGCAGGTGCTGAGGCATGACATGGCTGCAGAAGGGCTTGGGGCAGTTTTTATGTACAGCTGGGTATCATCAGCATAGCAATGGAAAGACATCCCATGTCTGCTGATGACACGACCAAGGGGGAGCATGTAGAGGGTAAACAGGATGGGGCCGAGAACTGACCCTTGCGGAACACCACAGGTGACAGGGAGCAATCTAGACCTGCATCCTCCCAGTGAGACATACTCAGTCCTGCCAGAAAGGTAGGACTGAAACCACTTAAGTGCAGAGTCTGACAGTCCAATGGTGGTGTGGAGGCGCTCTAGGAGGATAATGTGATCCACAGTGTCAAACGCAGCACTCAGGTCAAGGAGAATCAGAAGAGAAGGGGACCCTGCATCAGCTGCCATCAGCAGGTCATTCGTAACCCTGAGCAGAGCTGTTTCAGTGCTGTGGGCTGAACGAAAACCTGACTGAAATTTCTCAAATAGGTTGTTGTGTTTAAGGTGGTCCTGGAGCTGAGAAACAACCACCTTCTCCAACACCTTGGACAGGAAAGCGAGGTTGGAGATAGGCCTGTAGTTGGCTAGAACTTCCGGATCCAGGGTGGGCTTCTTGAGGAGGGGGCGGATGACAGCAACCTTGAGAGCAGATGGAACACTACCGGTTTGAAGGGAGAGGTTGACCGTTTGGGTGATCAAGGGGCTGAGAATGGGGATGTATGACTTGAGCAAAGCTGTGGGAATGGGGTCCAGGGCACAAGTGCAGGGTTTCATTTTCCTGAGGATTTCCTCAATGTGGCTCTGCTGGACACCAGCGAAATGGAGGAGAGACGGCAAGCTCCCAGACAGGGGGTCGATGACAGGAGGAGGCAGAGAGGAAGAGCTGGACATCAGAGAACGGATGTTGTTGACCTTGGCTCTGAAAAAGTCAATGAAGCTGTTACATCGTTCTTCTGTAGCCTCGATTGGGGAAGATGATTGTGGCTTCAGGAGATGGTTTATGGTGGAAAAAAGATGCTTAGAGTTGCCAGGATTGTTATTGATTACGTTGGAGTAGAACTGTGACCGAGCATCTTTAAGGGACTTGGAGTAAGCCCTTTGATGTTCACGAAAGGCCAGTTTATGGACAGTGAGCCCAGAATGTCTGAGGCGTCGTTCCAGGACACGCCCAGCTGTTTTTATTTTCCGCAGTTCATGTGTGAACCAGGGGGCAGAGCGTGAAAAATTGACCTCACGTATTTTTTCTGCTCTGGTATTGCCTGTCATGACATTGTTTTGTTTGGAGTTAACATAGCTAGCTGGTAATCTGGTAATTAGCTGCTAATTGGGTAGCATTAATCAAACCCCCCAAAAAAAAAATCAATAAAATGACTTCAGAGCTTACCATCGACCTCAACGATGGATGCAACCGTTCTCCAAGCATCATTTTTTCATTTTGACATTTGTTCCTGCAGTCTTTCAAATAAAAGTTGCAGAGATCTGGCAAACTTTGAATAGCTGCAATCAACTTGGCAGGCAGAACTATTGTTCATAGAACAAAGTCACATCAGTAGGGAAACAAGGAAGCGTTGAGATCTGATTGGCTGTTGACAGAAAACTTCAACCATTGCCAACTTTTCACAGTGGACAAGCTTGCTGAGCGACCACACATTAGCTCAGTTTCCCTGGTCGCTCAGCTCTGTAGGAAATGAATGGACTTCCAGTGACTTCTTGACCGTGTTGCTCGCAGTCTGAACACGGGATCAATTGAAGGAGGTAACTATAGCTACTATTGGCCATTCTAACATCCAAATCAGCCATCAATTGACGATGGCTTGGCCTTTGTAGTTTTACGCCCAATAGGTTAAGTGCAGCTACTCAGTCACCAGCAGGCCTGTTGTGGCAGAGGGAAGCTCTCACCCAGCTTTGCCCGCTGAAGAACGCGATTGCCTTTGACCTGGATGTTGTCCTTGTTTCCCCCCCTGTATTTAATCTGCACAGCGGCCAGCGTCCCAGCTGCCCGTTCGTGAAAACTCCCCACATATCATTCTGGACACTGATAGCATCACTGCTCTCCCTCCTAATCGCCCTGCATAAAAAGCCGGTGTGCCTCACTAAACCACACAGACACACTGCTGGTAATGCCATTACGTAACAAGTCATCAAACGCTTTAATTAAAAATTACAGAATAAAGCTCATCTGCAAAATGCTTCTGACTTAGCGGTTGGTTTAGAAAAACACAGGACCGAAAATGGTGTGAAAAAGACGAAAACATTCCCATACTAGACTTGAGTCCTTTATTTTACTAGCTGGTCAAAAGCAGGCACTGTAGTCTGCGCATCAGTTCCTCCACACTCTGAGAAGAGAGAGAAGAAACTTATAATGAACAAAATGAAGGCTTTGACACTTGCGCAGGCCACAGAGCTTAGTGCTGTGCTGCAGAGAGATTGTACGCTGTGCTCGACTGGGTGTTGTATCTTCATAAGACAACGGGTCAGTTCTCTCTCTCTCTCTCTCTCTCTCTCTCTCAGTCCGCTGTGGCTCTTTAAGTATTTAGAGCTACTCGCCGCTTCTTCCGCCTCTCTCTCCTCTCTTCTGTTCTGTCGGTTTGAGTGGGTCTAATGCTCTGTCCCTTGTCAGCTTCCCGTGCTCGTCTTTCTTTTTTTTTTCATCTCCTCCTTTCATTTCCTCTCATGTCCTCTTCCCTTCATCAGCATATTTCAGTCACTGGCCGTAATGTCAACATCTCCTGTTGTCTCCTTGCTTCTCTCTCCTTTTTTTTTTTGCTTTTTTGTTGTCCCGTCCCGTCCTGTCTCGTCCTCAATAAAACTTAAACGAACCCTTCCTGTTTTTAACCTCTACTTATGAGTCCACACCTCCTGTCTGTGTGTGTATATGTGTGTGTGTGTGTGTGTGTGTGTGTGTGTGTGTGTGTGTGTGTGAGTGCATGTGCACATTCATGTGTCTGTATAAGAGATGGAGCGCGAGAGACTGTGTGTGTGACTGTGTGTGAGTGCCTGGCTCACAGATGGAGCGACTGCTGTTCAACTCAACGCTATGAGACATACAGTACACTCAGCAGCAGGAGCACACACACACACACACACACACACACACGAGAAGAAAGGGCTGCTCCTTGATCCGTGTATTGTCTCAACGATTGCCAGAGAGCCTTCCCAACTTCGGAGCTTTCCTCTGGCTGTAAAGCAGAGGTTTGGGGAGGATCCTGTCTATTGTCTCTGGCTCCCTTAATTGGGTTGATTCCTCATGTATCCCTCAACCCTTTGTTCTAAACAGCATGTTTTTGCAGGAGAGCAGAGCGCGTTGCAGGCGCAGAGGGTGCAAAGAATACAAAGCGCTGCAGTTGGGAATGGAGTCGTCACCCTCAAGGGGGGATTTCTACATGGGTTTGAGCGCTGCGTTTCGTTGTTGGACGGTTGAAACTCTCGGGTTAAGGGATTTCTCAGCTCTTCTTTAATGAGGCGAGATGAGCAAGAACACACTCTCACTGACAACGAGGCTTTTTAAAGACCCCATGAAATGAAAAATAGCTTCGTTTTACCTTTTTGCCGATGTTTGCTGGACTTAGTGTATACACCTATTCCCCAATAGGCCAATAATGACAAAAAATATTGATTTGTAGAAATGTAATATCAAAATTTACAGACATTCTCTTTCCGGTAAACAGCACATTTCTGTTGATGACTCATCCTGCACTTGGGGGCAGATACAAAAATTTCATCCATTGAAATTTTGATAGTCGTCGGAATTGTTCCCCCCATCCCCCACCAACAAGCTGTCAATCAAAGTGGGTAAATGTAATTAGAACCACTATTTCATTGCGGGATTTTGTAAATCTAACAACACTGATTTGTACAGAGAGCAGAGAGACACATCTTCATAGCTGTGATTTTTCAATTATAAAATTGAAAACAATCAATCGACGATAGCTTGGTCTTCTTAGTGTCATTAAGACTGCAAAACCTAACCTTTGACACACAGTGGCCTGTAGGTATGGATTCAGTTTTGTCTCACCATGGAGCATTCTGGTAATTCTTGCTTCATTGCTCTGTCTTGAATGGTTGTGAAGATGTTTCTCTGGACTGACACATGGAAAAACAAGCAAAGCAAAGTGACACGATGAACAACCAGGCAGAGTAGGTTACACAGGCTATATAAACACACTCATACGTGACACAATTGCAATCATGCACCAATGACCTCTGAGCAGCTCCTCTGAGAGACCGAAAGACCTCGCTCAAAGGCACCTTGATAGCTGCTGTTGAGGGAGGGGAGGGCACTACCCTTCTCTACTGTTACCCGATCTGATTAGAACTTTTCTGAAGGAGGGTCAAATCATTTTGTGTCCTATCCTGTGTGATTTAGTGTCTTGTCCTGTGTGGTGAAGGTCCCGTACCACTAAACGGCTGCTGTGTCCTGTCTTGTTTTGTGTCCTTTGTGTCCTTTCCTGTCCATTGCCTGTGTAATGTGTGTCCTGCATGGGGCGGGGTACCAATGACCGAATCACATTGGTACCAACAACTTCCAAAATACATGAATACATTCAGTGGCAAAGTTAATCTTAGATCGTCTTTCATCCAATCACCGTATCTGTTCTTCTACTAAAGTGACTCATGATTGGCTCGCTAGCTAACTGCTTGCAACAGGCAGGAAAAGCAGACTTGTCTAGGCGTCACTACACCTTCATAAGTAAGTACACAATGTGGCAGAAGCGGTTCGAGGTCTGGCTGCATTTGACTAAAATTGATGGCGACAGCGCACGGTGCCATTTTTGTGATAAGAAAATACCTGACAAGTCCGGCAGTCGAACCTAATGAAGCTAATGAATACTGCTAAATATTAACTTGAGGCAAGAGAGTTGTACTGTGTTTGACTGCAAAAAATAAATAAGTGAATAAGTGAATAAAAAAGTAGACAAAAAATTGCTTTTTTAAACCATGTTAAAACTACATTTTACATAAATGCCTAGAAAATTGACTAGCACTTGAAATGTTCTCCTTTAGATATTCTTGAAATAGATCTAAATGTGAAGTATTGTTGACATTGTTCTGAATATAAAAATTTAACTTATTAAATAGTTATTAATAATAAGGTCTTGAATCTGATCATTTTGTGTGATTTTGTGATTTTCTTTTATATTGTAAAAAATCATTTTGAACTGATAAATACTTTGCTCATAAGGGCTTGTTTTATACTGTTAAATTGAAGAAGAAAAATAAATACATAAATAGAAATATATAAAAAATTCACGCTTAAGAGTTCAGATGTTATTTATTTTCGTTTCGGAGAAGTCATGGCAAAAATGATATAATTGTCAAAAAAACATAGGCATGCCTCAGGTTTCCTTTATCCGAGGCTAACCGCACCTGTATTTCCCCTCATTGTCATGTTGGTTCCAGACTGCAGCGCTGAGCTGTGTACAACAGAGTGTGAGTTTGTTCATTGAATCATTAATGTATTTCTGTAGGTTTCTGTCTTGTTCCTTGTCTTGTAGCGGGAGACAGGGAAACGAAGGGAGGGATGCTTTACTGCCCCCACATAATCACTTTGTGTGCAGAAAACATGATTTCCATTCCTCTCGCCGCTGCAAATTGGAGAGGGAAAGCGAGCGGGCGGATGAATAGGACTGAAAGAGTGAGAAACTAGATACTGTAGGTGCATTTTTTTTTTGTTTATTTGTGTGTGTGTGTGTGTGTATGTGTGTGTGTGTGTCAGGATTATTATAGTTTGGGATTTTTCATTAGTTTTTATTTCTTTATAGTTTTCAATTTTAATTTCAATTTCATTTTTTCAAATGTTTAGTTTTAGTTTAGTTTTTATTTAGTTTCAATTCTAATTTTAGTATTTATATTTTTGTTTTGCATATGTTTGCAAAATGTATTGTGAAGGAATAGTTGTATTTACTTTTCAATTAGCATTCAGTAAAAATAGCCAAAAATTCTTTGTCTTGTTGTTTATAAGTAGACATAGTATTTTTTAATTTTATTTCAGTTCACGACAATATTTTTTAACACCCAGTTTTGCAAGTGCGCACATCTTGTCTGATGCACAATTTTGTGTATTCTTGACAAAACTTGTTTTAATTGCCTAAACGTAACCCTTAGCTAACCTTTTCATGTGACGAATGCGTGTCCAATACGTGTCATTGCCCCACAATCCAATTCATGGTGGAGGAACGTAATCTTCACATAATGTGTGTTCTCAACACGTAATCTGCGTTTCCACTTCTTCTGTGAGCTGTAGCTTGCGGCCTGCGATACGGTGATGATGTGCTAATGACAGTGGGGCTGGCAAGCAGGGTGGGATTACAGAGCGGCTCCACTGGCCCTGGTACATCTGGGTCTGCCTGGCTGGTCGGTTGGCTTTTTGGATGGCAGGTGGTTTCACTGTCTAGTTGGCTGGCATTTGGACAACTGGTTGACTGTTTGAATGGCTGTTTATCAGGCTGTAGTCAGAGCTAATGACAGACATGCACACTCAGTACTTATACTGCATCTCAGGTATTCTGATCATGAAATGACTGGTGACTTGATTAGTGGTTTTAATAAATCAACCGCGAAACTGGAGAAAGCTGCACTTGTTAGGTTTTTCTACACTGTTGTAATCAGCGTGTCTCTGAGTAAATACGACCCATACTGTTTAAAGCTCACTATACACTGTCAGAGTAGGACTACTGCAGCACAACACAGTCTGAGGCTGTTTCTTAAAATATTTGCTTTGGCTCACAGAATGGGTTGAGGGTCTGCTTCTGATGAGTCCTGCATGATGAGTGTATCTGTATGTATGAGCCTGAGTCCCAGATTAACACTGAATTCACTCAGTTTGGGGAAAGTGTAAGAACCCCTGCATTATACGATTTTATTCCATGGTCTGTGAGAATACTTGATTCTGAGTAACAAGAGGGTGTCCATTATTTCCAATATGTTTGACAATTGCAAGGGCCCTTTCCTTGAATTTGGGAAATATGGAGCACACTAGCTGAAACAGAACATGTCACCCTTCTCAGCTGATACGGCTCAAAATAGCTTTTTATAAATGCTGTGCTTTATCCAAAGCAAAGCCACTGGGAATGCCTATGGTGCGGAAGCGACTGGACCTTCTCTGCATTCCTGTGCCTTTCATTGCGCAACACCATGCCGACGAGGACAATTTGTCACTGTATGGGAAGTTGTGCGTGACCTTGATGTGATTGTGTTAGGGATTGTTTCAAGGGGGAAGATGACGCCAGCAGCTGATGAGCTGGATGAGGGACTGGCCTGCAGTGGGGTTTATTTGACCTTTGACCTCCACCAAACACAAATACATTAGTGTGTGTCATCTATAATGTTCTATATCAGTGGT
Organism: Centroberyx gerrardi; assembly: GCF_048128805.1. NCBI lineage: Eukaryota > Metazoa > Chordata > Actinopteri > Beryciformes > Berycidae > Centroberyx > Centroberyx gerrardi. Next base: position 17,134,648 of record NC_136019.1, read on the forward strand.
TCACAACCTTTCTGGCTTGCAACCACTTATAAAAAATAAGTTTATTTTAGCACATTGTTAGTCTCCTCCTTAAAATTTAAACATAAGAGAGTATACTTTTATTTTACTTTTGTTGTACTTGCAAAAGGTACACTTGAGAACAGTATACTTAGGCTTGTACTTGTATTTTCAATGCTACTTAGACTTGTTATATACTTTACCAACCTCAACCTCAACTACACTAAAAGTAGACATAGAATAGATAGAGTAGTTAAAGTTGACTTAAAGTATACCTACAAACTTGTGGAAACTAAGAAGTGGGCCAATTTGTGCCAACAAGTAACAAAATACTACACTTAAAAGTCAACTAATAATTTACCAGAGTTAGTACACTTATACTTATTTACACTTACACTAAAATATACTTTAATATGTCTACTCACAACAGAGTCAATGCGCACAAGGCTGAAACTTCAACACCAAATGAGCATTTTTATTTTCCTTTTACTGGTCTATTTTACTTGATTAATAATCTGAGGACGCCTACTAGCTGCAAATATTCATCAATCCACAAGAAAACGATTTAGCAAAACAGTTAAAAAACCTGATAATAAATTTGTAGATTTGATTGGAATGCAAATATAGTGAAAATCATCTCACAACCCCCAGGCTGAGAACTGATATTCTATATAAAGATGTCTTCTAATTCCACAAGGGACGGGCGACATAATTTACTCAATACTGAATATGAAAGTGAACACCAGTGAGACAAGGCCATGTCCGGCCGCACTAACCGCACATTAGCATCCTGGTCCTCACTTGCCTAGTCGCTGCACCTCTGTCACCCAGAGTTTTATTTGTGGCGTCTAGGGAGGCTCAGGCGGCGGAGACCTGCTTTATATGTTTATTAAACGTCCCCCCTCCGTATCAATCCTTGTTTGGGGGCCATTTGTCTCGGGCCGGCGCCGGTTAACAGGCGCTCACTGACACAGCGGGATGGTGTATTATTGCATTATTCGGGGGGTAGCCCGGCCCCGCCGAGGCATAATTTACCTGAGTCTAATCCACCGCCGTATCCGGGGATTTAGAGCTGAACTATGGAGCGATGGGGAGACACACAGAGACGGAGCGACACCAAACACACACACAGACAGACAAACAGACAACACACACTTTTCACCCTCTTGTTCCAGCTATCACGTGGCTCCATTTGAGGGTTTTATGGCGGCACTGTGTGTGTTTTTTTAATCTTTATTGGGTATATTTATCTGTGACACCGAGTCTCGGCGCTGCGTGGGCTGAAATACGAAGTCGTAATGTATTAGTGCCCTCACCTCCCTCCATTCGATTGTATCAATGTCTAGATGATGCATTCCGAGCTGCATGTTATATAGCTGTGTGTCTATGGATGTGGGTGTTTTCGCTATACGCCGGGGATGCTTGCACGCACAAAAAAGTGCACACACACGCATGCATGCATGTTAGCATATAGGCTCTTTTGCTTATTGTTAACTTTCATCTTTCATCTCTCACCCCCCCTCACTCCTTCATTCTCTTTCTCCCCCAAAGTCAACGATGATTCCCCTTTCATGAATGATGGTAGCCCTCGGCTTCTCTCTCTCTTTCTCTCTCTCTCTCTCTCTCTCTCTCTCTCTCTCTCTCTATATATATATATATATATATTTATCCCTCTCTTTTTCGCTTTGTGACTCAGTTTGCCTCTCTCTCTGTCTCTGTTGATGCACTTGTTCCCTCAGATCTGTGCAGATTATGCACTATGCTAATCTCTACCACTCAACCCCCCCCCCCCTTCCCTTCTTCCTCCTTTCTCCATCTCTTCTTCTATCCTTCCACTCATCCACCCCTCCTCCACCCAGCATTGCTCCAGGAACAGATTAGAATCGGGGAAGGTTAAGAAGGAGGGATGGATGGATGGAGGGAGAGGGAGGCTTGTTTCCTCCAAATAGATTGGGGAGGGATTGTGTCTTCCGGGAACGACTGGTGACATCAGATGATTCAAGCAGGGGGCCCATAATTTGGAGGTTTTTAGAGATGCTGTTTTTTTTTTTTGACCTCCTGCGGATGAGTCACATCTCGGGCTGCATCTAATCAAAGAGAGAAAGGAGAACGTCTCGGGATGATGATGAGGCTCGTCTCGTCGCGTGCGAGTGTGTGTGCTCGTGTTGAAAGACGATGCTTCTCTGTCGGCTGGGGTCCCAGACCGTTAATCTCCAGGACAGACGCTGTATCTCAAACAGTGTGACCCAGACTTCTGTCTGCTCTGACCCGTCTGAGCGGACGGGGAGGACGGTCTTTTTGACGAGAGGTCAGATTCACCGCAAAGCACTTGACAGTCATTTGCTCGGTTGTAATGCCTACAGATGTTTGGTTTTCTTGAAGGACATGAGCGGACAGGGTCACCTCTATCGGGCTTCACACCCTCTCTGTATCCAATTAACTACAAAATGCAATGTCCAAATGTCTTGTGCAATGCCATCAGGTTGATATTTCTCCACTGCCTTTGCCGTTGCTGTTATATACAGGGGCTGACTTAATGATTTGGGGGCCCTACGCAAGGACAAGCATGGGGCCCCCCTGAATCCCAACTCTCTCTGTTTTTTTTTTTTAACTTGCATCTTGTTTTATTTCCTTTTGTAAAGCACTTTGTAACTCTAGTTTTGAAAAGTGCTATATAAATAAATAAAGTTTTTTTAATCCATCCTTTCTATATATAAACTTGGGTAGCTTTGCTTATTTTTATTTTTTTTTACTTCTCTCTCAGCTACTGATGCAGTGGCAAGGAAACTGAGCTTAATGTCAATTGGCAAAATCTCATTAGAAGTTGTATAGCCTGACTGTTATAGCCTGACCATGACTCAATATTGAAATAATTTATTGTAACAAAAAGAGGGGTGTTTTTCAGTACATTTCTTTTAAATTGATTAATAATAAATTTACATTAGTTCCATTCTTTTGTGGGGCCCTCTTGCTGCCGGGGCCCAAGCCAATCGCCTACCTTTGCCTAATATATAATATTAAAACTTATATACAATTTCACAGAAAACATGACTGGTACCGCCACAGGCACATCACTTCACACTCATCTCACGTTGGCATAGCTCTATTTGTTGATTGACATCCGCTGTAACACTGCTTTCAAAACCTACTATTTTATTTGCATGAGATACAGTAACTTTTAACTTTTCCCCCCCTCTCTCTCTCTCCCTGCTGCTGTCGCGGCATTTTGCAGAAAT
>NC_136019.1:17140380-17147880 GCF_048128805.1 Centroberyx gerrardi
CTCCGGGGGCCGACACACTGTGGCTCCCCTGTCACTGTAATTTAATGTAAGCCCTGTATCACCAACAGGAGTGGAAATGTTTGTGGTTTTTTAAAGCGGTTTGGGCAGTTTCTGTTTTTTTTAAACAGTGGGTAACACCACATAGTATTTTTTTTGCTATTCAATCCAGTGTTCCCCACAAAAGATAGGTATTATTCATTATCTTTGATTTTACACTAGCAAAATTATTGGTTCCATCCTCTCTTGCCTTTAAAAATCAGGATAAGTCAGTTCCCTCTGTTGTGAATGATCTGGGGAACCAAACAGCCCTTGATGTCCAATGTTCTTGACATCCTCTAGCACAGTAAAATCAAAGTAGTGGGAATACTTCCACACTTTTCTGCCATTTTGCATCCAAGCTAGAAGAGTGTAAGAGGATGATGACTGATTGGACGATTCACCTTCAATCTGGTATTTGGTGAGATAGAGGATGGAAAGTTGTGGCTTGATTTGTTCTGAGGTCAGCGGGGGTATACAAGGTTCCAGTGTCTGGAGTCTTCATTTTTAGTTATTTTAGCTGAAGCTGTTATCCAAAGCAACTTACAACTACTACTTACATACTACTGACCTGGCAGGGGTTCAGTGTCTTGCTCAAGGACACTTTGACAGGACACACTGCTAAGAAATGAACCTAAGACATTCTGGGTACTGTTACCATACACCATATGTCTTCACCACAGCACGGCATCTTTGGCCGCAGGGTTATGGAAATCTTGCCAGCTTGTCACCAGTATTACTCGAATAAATTTGCCCTCACTGACCAGAATTTGAACGGAGGCCAATAGAGAAGGTATGGAGGTGTCGACTAGTCCCGAAGTCAGAGGCAATACCAGCACTCTCACAAGATTAAATTTGAGGCTCATTTTGATGCTGGTGTTGCCTCTTGCCTCGGGTCGTATCAAGGCCCCATCCCCAATGAGAAACAAGTTTTGCAAATGAGTCAAGAAGTGCTTGCATTGCTGCACTGTTCTGTAGCTAATTACACCTGCTAGGCTATTGTCCAAAATCCTCTTCCGCCAACTATAAAAACTGCTTCTACTGTAATTCTCATCGTGAGATATTTGGTATCAAAACAAATGACCATCGCTGACGTCTTTTGTTAGTGATGTGCAACATTTCCCTGGATCAGTCCTCGTCTGTTCATTCCTTTGTTTGTCCATCCGTCCGTCACATGCGATATCTCCTGTAACACTGATCGGATTTTGCCAAAACCTGGGGGAATGATGCATCTCACCACTGCGCTCCAGCATTTTCACAATGACACTGATTAGCCCGAGGGAGGCACCACATCAATCATTCGTTCATCCATTGGTCATGGGCAATACCTCAGACACTATTGATCAGATTTTGCCGAAACTTGGGGAAATGATGCATCTCAAAACTGTATTCTGTCATTGTCAAAATGACACTAATTGGTTGCACTGCATCATTCATGGGCAACATCATGTTCAAGATTGGCACAGATCGGCGCAAATGATGTTGAATTCATCACTGCAAATGAGTCCACTTAAGCACAGTGTGATAGAGTGTGTGTGTGTGTGTGTGTTTGCAGATGCACAGCTGACACCACGGTAGTGACGCAAAGGGTCCCGACTGACTCAGACGGTGTCACGGCATCTATACGTCCTTGTCACAGTCGAGGCGAGCCGAGCCGAAAGCACTGACAACCTCACTCCGTTTGTCTCTTTAAGCCAACATCAGAGACGGCGGAGGGGCTGGAGGGGGTGGAGGGGGTGAGGGTGGGGGTGGGAGCTACTACCCGGTCCAGTCCAGCCCATCCTGGCCTGGCACAGCACACATGATAGAGAGAGATTGAGAAAATAGGGGAGACGGAGGGAGAGGGCAGGAGGAGGGGGGACTTTGAATCGCAGACAGCGGAGGAGGGATCTGAGTGACAGAGAGGGAGGAGAAAAGGGAGGGAGAGAGAGGAACAAGGGGGAGGGTTTAGGGAAATAGATCTGAGAGAGAGAGAGAGAGAGAGAGAGAGGGAGAGAGAGGGAGAGCGAAGGAGGGTGTGTATGTGAGTGAGAGAGCGAGAGAGAGCGTGTGAAGCATGCTGCCGGAGCTCGCTCGGTAATGCACTGTGAACAGGGACAAGCAAGAGAGGGAGTCACACACACACACACATACGCGCACACACACACACTTACACGCACACACACACACACACTCGCCGCCTCCCTCACACACACTTACACCCACACCTTCACACCCTGCCGCTCCTCCGGACACACATGTACACACTCACTCACATGTGCGCGCCGAGGCTGAGAGGTGCCTCGTTCGGGAGACTGACACAAGCACACACATTTTGTCTCTCTCTCTCTCTCTCTCTCTCACACACACACACACACACACACTCATACACACATTGGGGCGAACAGCGTGCCGGACGGAGAGGCAGCTGGACTCAACAGAACCGGACCGGACGACTGTCACCTACCAGCGGAGTCTCTCGGATGAACGCCGGCACCATAGAATTCTACCGTAAGGCACGGCTACCTGCCAGCAACCAACCAACCCCCCCCCCCCCCCCCCCCCCCCTCTATCTTCCTCCTCCTCTTCCTCCCTCTCCTCCATCCCTCCCTCTCTGTCTCCCTCCGTTCATTCATCCCTCGTTCTCCCATCTGCGAGGCGGCATGCGTGGCTGAAGGACACAGTGCTGCGCTGTGCCGTGGTCTAGTGCGCCGCCGAGAGAGTTGGAGAGCCCGATCCGATAGGGGGGATAGACTCACTGCACTCCCTCCCTTCTCCCTCTCTCTCTCTCTCCCTCTCTCCGTCTCTGTCGATCTCTCTCTATCCCCACGCTCTCTCGTTCATGAATGTCACCTCTATCTCTGGGAAGTGCTGGATTTGTCAAGCCGCTCTCTCTCTCTCTCTCTCTCTCTCTCTCTCTCTCTTTTCCCTCTCTTCTTCTCTCAGGGTGCGGGTGAACAACAAGGGTGACGCCAGGAGAGCTTGAAAGACGGCGAGGAAAGAAGCCGCTCTCCGTCCGATACCCTCCGTCTGCGCCCCGTCGTCCCCATCCCAGTTTGCGGAGCTGATACCTCAGGTCGGACGGTCCTGTCTTTACTTCTTCTTCTTCTCCTTCCTCTCTCGCTCTCTCGGAATTGTACAGGTGAGAGACAGAAAAGGAAGGAGCTGCATCGTGTCCCGACCGCGTCCACGAACATTATTTCGGAGGATTGTTTTTTAGACATTTCAGACATTTTTCGTCCTTTCGAATTAGATCGGGCTGACTGATCTGCAGGACTGAGCGGGTAACGGGGACTAAACGTGATTTTTTTGTTTGGGTCTGGATTCATCATGCGGTGAATGGTTCCTTCGCTGAGCCCTGTTGGACAGGGTTGAGTCAAACTTCGCCGGAGGTCCAGGAGGGCGGCAACGCAGGGCCCCCGGCCCAACGAGGGACACTCAAAGCGGGACAGAGACACCAGGCAACGCCGGCTGGTTCTCAGTGGGTTTTGATTGGATAACAACATGACTTGTCCCAACAGAGGAACAGTGACGTATCAAGGCTTCACCTGAACCTCACCAACGACGGCGCGATTAAAAAAACAAACAGAAGGACATAAAGGAACATCAACGTTTAAAGGCGCAGGGGCATCGATCCGAACCTCAACAAGCCGCAATCGCCGATTTTGGGTGGGCCTTTAAGACGGACTCCACCCTTGCTCTCTCCATCTCCCCCTCTTCCTTCCTCTCTCTCTCTCTTTCTGCCGTCCAACCCCCTTCCTCCGTTCCCCAGACAGCCGCCCCCTCCTCCGCTCTGCACCCCTCCCCCAGCGGTGCTCCGTCGCCCTGGGTGAGCGGGCAGGGGGGTGGCCCACGGTACCCCCCGACACCTGGGCGCCACCGAGCCGCCAGAGGCTGGTGAGGCGGCGGCAGGGTCAGCGCCGGGAAGATGGCCGCTCTCGCCAGCTCCCTCATTCGCCAGCGCAGGGAGGTCAAGGACCCCCAGGCAAACCGTCAGATCGCCAACAAGCGCAAGCCCTGCCCAAAGAGCAACAAGTCGCTCTGCCAGAAGCAGATTCTAATATTAATATCGAAGGTTCGACTATGTGGCAGTCGAGGGAGAAAAATGGAAAAAAGACCGGGTGAGTTCCCTCGGGCCCTCCTGTTAAAATTCGCTCCTTTCCTTACCTTTCATTTCCTTCTTTTTCTCCTTCCTCCATTCCTTCCTTCCTTCCCTTACCCCCTTAATTTCTTCTTTCCTCCTTTGCTCCCTTTTCTGCCTGTACTTACGATGATAACTGGATTTTGATGGCTGACTTGCCAGACTTGCCAGATTAATCCTCAACTGAAAAGCCTCAATAGAGAACATCCACTGCCTGTAATTTCCAGTGCGGGACTTAATCTGAATCTGGGAAGCATCCCAACCCGTCTCTTGCTGGTACACCCTACACAACATGTCATGTATTTATGGTCAGAGGGGGTAGAAGAGCTAGCGGACGAAATGAACGGAGTAAATTCCACTCCAACACCGGCTTAAATATGTCCTCTGGCCTTCAACGATTAGTCATACACACAGAACTCTAGCATTGACCAGAAGCATGACCCAGCCTGTGTTGTGACTGTAATGACGACTCTGTTGCGGTACATGTCAACACACACTCACGCACACTCACACACACACACACATACACACACGAGCGCTGGTAATCTGCAAGCATAGAACGAACTTGGCTCATGCATACGGTGATTTACCGTGATATAAAAATGTCAAGAGGCGGCTCATTTGCGATTCTGGGGGCCATTACTCTGCCCATGCTCCCCCAAGGCAAGTGAAACAGAGTGGGGCCTAATTTGTCTTGTGTGTTTGCATATTAAAGGTAATTGCGAAATTATTCATTGACGGTAAACGGGGAAAGGACGCTTAGTTTGTCGAAAACTTAGCATGATGTGCGTCGAGTGTATTTGCGCTACATATGGTTACGGTTTCCGTCATTATGGGACATGAATAAATCGAACTGACGTTTTTCTACAAGGTAACATGTTGACATTGTTATCCCCTTGATGACTGCAATGAAGAGCAGAAGATGTAGATGCACCAAAATAAAATGGTTCCTCATAATCATAGAGGTACCATGTTTTGGTGGAACATAGAGCCTTTCTTGCTTACGTTTTCACACTATATTGAACCTTTCTGGAAGTATATTTCTATAGTTACATAGGGAGAGGCAGGACTCAGCAGGAAAACAAACACACCAGCGGAGTTGTAGATTCCCATGAACCAAATCTAAATCTATTTCTGCTGGCCTGTCACAACTGTTAGCGATGTCAACTGTAACATATTTGGCTGTCTCTACTGTTTACACATGGAAACAACTTGTAAATATATGCTGCGAGGCGCTACATGACACCAAAGGAGCACTTAAAGTTCTGCAAAGCGGCGACAAATGTGCCCAAATGAGTACAAAGACCAGTTATTGGTGCTATTTTTTGTCATTTTCCAAAATTTTTGCTCAGTAAATAATCAGATTTGTCAATTTAATACATTATTTGCAAGTTATATTGTCTTTTTTTGATTCATTTTGACCCGTTTCTTCCTCAGGGCAAGTCCTACCACAGTGACACCACTTTAGAGCAATTATTCCTTGAGTGCTGTACTGTATATCACATGAGTGGAGTTCTTGTGAAACCTTAGACCCTGGGCCACTCTATACTGTGTGTGTGTGTGTGTGTCCCCATGTGTGTGTGTGTGTGTGTGTCCCTAGATGTGTGTGTGCTCCCTTCTGTACACCTGCCCACCTGCACTTCCTCGTACATGTGCGTCCTTTCCCCCCCAGCTGTGTTTGTGTGCGTGTGTGTGTGTGTTCTGTGATATTTATCACCTCGGCGCGCCAAGTTCATCATGATAATTACGTGGGAACCTTAACGCGGGAGGCAGCATCTGCCGCCCTCTATACTGTAATTACGGTTGTAAAATATGTTCGACGGGTCGCGGCGGCGCCAGCTCTTTGGGAAAAGGCCACACCTGCGCCATGCCCGTTGTTTGAAGCCATTTCCTTTCCTAATGGCTCCGGCGCCACGCACGCTCTTATGGGTTTATTATGGTAATCGCGGGGACGAGGTATATGGAGGCTCAGAGACGCATCGCCAGGTTTTTCCCGACGGTCGCTCTCTCGTTCCATAACAGGCTCTCTCTCTCTCCCTCTCTCTGTTTCTTGATTGGCTTTCTCTCTCTTTCTCTCTGGTGGCCTGCCCTGTCACTGTGGAATATTGCTTGTCAGCAGAAAGTGAAGAAAGAGAGAGCGAGAGAGAGAGAGAGAGAGATAGAGATAGAGGGGGGGGGGGGGGGGGGGGGTACAGTCATTGGGGTTGTGATTTAGAGGGGTCTGTGTTAAGTACCGTATGTGGCAGTGTGCGTCTTCATCATTCTCTCAAGGAGTGTGTGTGCATGTGTGTGTGTATGTGTGTGTGCTAAGATGGAGGACATTGCTGACCCCTGGCCATGAGAGTGCGCTAGCTGGTGTGTATTCCCGTTGTGTATGTGGGTGTGTGTGTGTGCCTGTGTGTGTGTGCCTCTCCCTCCCTCTCTAAGCTTCTGCCTGAGGCCACAGTTGACCCCTGGCCAGGAGTGAACGTCTAGAATATTCCTGAACCGCCTCCTCTTCCCCTTCCTCCTCCTCCTCTTCCTCCTCCACCTCATTCCTCCTCCTGGCAGGACTTCAGAGCAGCCTGCTTACAGCCTGCCTTCACTTTGGCTTCCATTACATTCTACTGGCATTGTTTGGCTTCTATTGGACGTCTTTTGGATCCTTTGGCTTATATTCTCTTCCATTGTCTTCTGTTTTGGTTGGTTTCCATTGGTTTCTGTTGGCTTTCATTGTCTTGCATTGGCCTCCTTTGGCTCTGGTTGGTTTCCATTGGCTTCTGTTGACTTCTCCTGGCATCCGTGGCACAGATTCTGGGTTGGAGCCTCCAAGAGCCTCCAATCATTTCTTAGACCGGAACGGAGTACTGTTGTGTGCGCATATCGCTGTTGTCGGGTGAAAACCTCATGTCCCCAAAATGTCAACTTTTCAGGAACTTATCCATGTTTTTAGCTTCACCGCAGTGCATCTTTGAGTTTATCTAATTGGTTTTGAAGGGGTTTCATCAGACCAAGGGTTGTAGAATTTTCTCAACACCTTGAAGAGCATGTAATCCCTCGATGGAAGTTACAAGGTTTTTACCTGACTGCGGCAATATGATCTAAGGAAATACCTGTTTATCATACAGCATTTACACCCACATTTGCACTGCGGCAGCCGAGAGACCAGCGATAACAATATGACATATTACAGCATCGCGGATGGCATCAACACTTGTAGATAGCTTATCGTGTGAGATGAACACCACATTTGCATTGCGATACTTCACCGCTGGCGGGGGCAACAATATCCCAAGCATGTCACAGCATCGAGGACAGATCCAACAATGATCGTTATCACATTTGTATCGAGCCTCAATGTCAAA
>NC_136019.1:17152880-17190380 GCF_048128805.1 Centroberyx gerrardi
TAATTTGATTTGATCGTGGAGAGCGTGGCACCCAAGGGTGGTGTAGGATTTACCGACAGGTGCTGTGGACAAACAGATCAGGACACAGCGTGGCTTTGGGCCTGGCAGCTGTCTGTCTTTCTATCTACGGCTGATAAGTTACATTCCAGATTAACTTGTTATAGATTCAGAATGTTTAAAAATAAACTGATAACCATGTGAAATATTTAATGGTATGAACTGTGGAATATCATTAAGGTTATACTCCATTATATGCCATTACTTATAAAGGGGTAACATAGAGGATGCAATAATCTGGATTTTTTAATTTACATTTTTTTTTTAATAATTTTAATTTTAATTTTTAAACACCTATGGATACATTTTTAGAAAAAATATATACTTGAAAATCATAATAAATCACTCAATGATATAGATGATTTCTGATTGATTTGATGATTTTTTTTCTAAAAGTAGCTTTACTTTCATGTCAATGTCAGCGCTACTTTCTTCAAACGGTGGATATCTCCTTTTAGAACGAAAGTCTTCCTACAGCTATATCAATGAATATATTTTATATATATATAACATATACATTGGTAAATTTATTGATTCATGTCATATGCATTCATTGTATATATATGTGAAAATGTATATAAAACCGCTCTGTCTCTCTCACTTTCACAGTGTGGGTGACATAGAAAGACTCTTTTTAAACATAATTTTTATGGCATTTCTGCTTCATAAGACATTATGGAGTGGATAGTGCCGGCTAATAGAGGAGAAAGAGGGGGCAGAGAGAGCAACACTGCAGTCATTTTCACTCAAATACTGAAACTCATTATGTTACAAGTCCATGTTATACAGTCTAAAAGGACTAGAACTTTTTGGGAGTTTGGCCCATTGGTCATCTTACCAATATGTGACGAGAGAATTGGCACCAAAATCATCATCGAGATAATTCTTTCTGGTGCGCATGCTAACGCTTTAGCATACAGTATGTTAAGTAATTGTTGGCACCTAGCATTAAAAAGTGAAATTGAGAACTTGTGGCAGCTGTAATGTTAGTTCATTTTAATGACACGTGTGCAAACATGCCAGGCTTGTTTAGGGGACTGGTAAAATAGACATAAAATTAACAAAAATGTACTTTCAATGGCAGAAGGTCTCTCTTTCTGCGAGACTGAGCGTAACTTGTTTGTTGAGCGAAGTTAGCTAGACAGCTAGTTTTTGCACTGACGATTTGTAATGGACTTTATTTCAGAAGCTATCAATCTACAGGCCATAGAATAAAAATCAATACTAAGTTTGTATTACTAAAAGATTTGTCTTCATACTTTCGTTAATGCTATTTGTCTACAATTAGGCTAACATGCTGTATGCTAAAGCGTTAGCATGCGCAACGGACAGAACTATCTACTGGAGACACAGATTTGATTTTGGTGCCAATCCTCTTGTTACATATTGGGTAAGGTGACCAATGGGCCAAACTCCCCAAAAAACTGTGTATAGTCCTCTAACAGTTCGCCAACAGTTGTCTATTTGTCTTGTTATCTTGTTACACTCCTTTGCCCGTCTCTCTCCAACTATCTGTCCATCTGTCTATCTGTCTCTTCTCTTCCCCATCACTCTCCCATTTCCTCTCTTATTTTTCTCCCACTCCATCTTGATCAGCCACTTATCCTCCGCTCCCTCCGACACACATGTGGAGCACTTAGACATGCATGCTACATTTACTTAAAGTGCTGTTACCACGCCGGGGTAACATGAATAACATTGAATAATGAAACTGGCTTGACGCACACACACATACACATACACACACACATATATATATATATATATATATAAGCCTATTCACACATAAATGCATTCATGGCTGTAGACGGACAGTAGAGGCAAGTGTTTCGACCATATGGAGATAACATGTTAGTCTATAAACATTAAAGAGATAGTAGAACATGCAGAAATTTACATACATGCACACAGTCCATGTATACAAATGCAAATGTAGCTGTATAGTGATGGAAATAAATGTGGAAAATCACTCAGAATGTATGTTCACACTGTCCTTCTCTCTCTCACACACACACTCACACACATAGTGATGATAAAAGAGGACACGGTGTACAATGGAGCCGTGATCTATACCGTACCAACCCTCCGGGGTATGGTGTGTGTTTTGCAAAGGCATGTGTGTGTGTGTGTGTGTGTGTGTGTGTAGAAGTCGGGGACCTACAGCGCGTACATGTGTTCTTTGTGTGAGGATTTGGCATGTGTTTGTTCCCTTTGAAAAATATAGAGTATACAAGTCAGATGCACTGTGAATTCCCAAATGTGTGTGTGTGTGTGTGTGTGTGTGCGCGCGGGGCACCTTACTGATTGCAGCACCCTGTCTACCTGTGTGTTGCTCCCCTGTGGTACACAAGCACAGGTGCGTGACGCGTCCTTCACTTTAATGTGCCATCAATCTGGAATGCTGGAGACAAGCCAGAGTGCAACCACCCCCCCCCCCCCGACACCACACACACACACACATACGCACAGGTACATATACACTAGAATTGTCTGCTGGACTCTCATAAGAGGCTAAGTTTTGTTCAGATGACAGGAGAGCTTTACCTCTGAGTTCCATTAAATTATCCATCATGCAAGTAGACTCCTACTCTGCAGCGAAGGACAGAAACACACAGAGCGAGAAAACACTGCAAAAAATCTCTATCTCTACCTTTGCAAGTCATTTAGTCGAGTATTGAATCTTGAAATCTCATGAAACAAGTGCAAAATTCTGCCAATGGGGGTGAGATAATTTTACTTGTTTCCAATGCAGTTTCACTTGTTTTGAGAATTTGCTTGGAATAAGTGACACTATCTTGAATTAAGACTGAAATCAAGATAATGTTACATGATTGTCACATGATTTTGTCAGATTTTTGGCTTGTTTTCTGAAAAATAAGACTTTAAGACTCAATACTAGACTAAATAACTTATGTTTTTGCAGTGAAGTGTTACAAAATCGTACTTATCCATATGATGAAACTACTGTGGGTTGTAGAGACATTCAAGATCCTTTTCTCCATGAATTCATGTTGCAGTTACACATAGATGTATTTACTCGTCACATGCTGCACAGCAAAGGACAGCTGATGAGAGAGAGAGAGGGAGGTCTCACTAAATCCTACTTATCCTAGTGATGAAACTCCCGTAAGCTGGAGAGGAAGAGCCATTTTCATCAATTTAACGTCAAATGACGAAGCGCATATGGTTTTACGTTGAATATGTGTCACATGCCAGCGACAGAGAAGGACGGGAAAGAGAGAGAGAGGGAAGTATCGCTGAAACCTTTGCAAGTTGTGATGTTGTGCGCACCTTAAGGCCACTCAGCCGTGAAGGACACCCATTCAACGATATTTATCATCGTTATTTTTTAAACCAGTTCAGCTTTATTAGACATTTTGAAGCGGGACGTGGCAGGAGAGAGCGGCGGCGGGGCGCTGACATTCAGCAAAGGTCACAAGGCGCATTCAAACCCGCGATGACGTCTGCAATGAGACACATTTACTGCACATCTATATCTATATCTCCATTGAATTCATGTCATATGCATAAATAGACGTATTAACATATGTATTGATGCTCAGTGCGCCACATGCTGTCCGCTTAAGGACACAACCTGAAGTGGCATTAAATTTCTACTTATACTCATAATGAAACCAGACTAGGATATAACTTATTCAGCTGATTTTCCATCACAAATTCATGTCATATTCATAAATAAAGGCTTTTAATTCCAAAATGAGATATCTGCCATTTGAAGTTTATGACAACTTCTTGCAAAATGAAAATTAAAGTAAACCTCACTATTGATTAAGACTGTTATTGGCATTTTCTGGTTGAAACAAACCATTGCTTACATGATAATATCATTTTTAAGGATTTTATCATCCGTATTTTTTAAATGAATAGGGAAATGCTGTCAGGTAACATTTTCCCTCCATATGGACATAAGTGCAGCATCTTGGAGTGAAACCCAACCCTATAATAACCCGTCATATATAAGCATATCACATCCAGAAGCATGACAGGAATAGATGAGAACAGAGCAGGGGGATAGTTATTGGTGATATTTTTCACCGCGTGAAAAATGTCCACGTTATAAATATATGGATTTATGTTGAATGGGGCATACAAATCCTTGCTAGGAGATGGAGGAGGGCAGATAATGGTGACAGAGATGGAGAGCTACTCAGCGACTGGAATTGAATATGACAGAGAACAAGCTGAATTCAGAGAGCTGAATTACCGTCAGACAGGTCTATCACAAATTCATGTATGCTAAAGTATTTCATCGCCGTGTTTTTCTTGTTCCGTTTTCATGTTCATGATCTTTTTTTTTTCGTATATCCTGCCTAAACTGAATAGAGAGGGAGGGAATTCAACTGGGATCAATGGAGGGTAATTTTCAGCTGATGAACTTTGTGAAAAGCAGCCGCAGTTTCCAAACCAAAAGCATTAAAACATGTATGAAACAGCAGTGTGACAGTATAGCTCCCCCTGCTCTAATCCAAGCTGACGTGCCTTACTGAGCCTTGAGCGAACCCGCTCTCTCCAGATCAAGCGGTGGCCGGCCTCTGCCAAAGCCTCGGCTGTTTGCTCCCGAGAACATGGACTCTGTGGCAGGCCGCCATCTTAGCACCCGGAGAGAGAGGGAGAGAGAGAGAGAGAGAGAGAGAGAGAGAGAGTAAAATCAGAGCAGAACAGACACACCAGGCAAGTTGAGGACATGAAAAGGGGACAAGGGCTCTATTTAGGGATTACAGCTTGCCTCTTCCTGCTCTATCTATCTATCTATCTATCTATCTATCTATCTATCTATCTATCTATCTATCTAAGATCCAACTTTTTTATTTGGCTTCTGACCATGTTCTGCATAGTTTCTTCCTTACAGTTTTCCAGGTGAAGGTATTACATTAGTCTAATCCTCTTTAAAGGGTCAGTAACATACTGTTGATGGTTGAGTTACATCTACACAGGGAGAAAAGTATGCATGTAACCACCCAAAACTACATAAACTGGCATAAGCTATGGTCCCATTCAAGTGTCTCAAGCGACTTTTAAGCTAATTGTTGAATTGTCGCAATAGATAAAATGCGAATTTTTGTTTTCTGTCTGCTGTGATGAAGCAAATAAATATCCTGAATGGAGAAAAATGATATGCTATGCCATTATTCATTCAACAAATGCATTTCCATCACTATTCATCACACTTTATCAACCAAAAAGTGAGCACTTTTTGGTTTTTTTTGTGCAAAAATTGAGATTTTTTTTGTGAAATTTGCCGTTTCCATTCTGCTTTTCTAATTCAACACATCATGATTTGCATAAAAATACTCAGCTATAGACAGCAACCTTGATCATTTATCTTTTACCACATGGAAGATGGATGTAAAGAAAAAAAATAGGATTTATCAGAACAAGTGAGCATGTGTAAATAATTAACATAGTGCATTTTTTCTTTTTTTAAGCGGAAAAGAAATGTGTGTAGTGAAGTGTAGCATTCCCTCTCTCTCTCTCTCTCTCTCTCTCACTGGGACTGAAAGTGAATTGGGAGATGGTGTGATTAGAGCAGACAAGGACAGGCTGAGAGGCTGACCTCTAACTGAGAGGTAACCAAGAGAAAAGAGGAGGAGGAAGAGGAGGAGGAGGAGGAGGATGGAGAGATAAAGAAGATAGATAGAGGACTGGAGTGGGAGGAGGTAATGGGAAGGTCTGAGCGAGAGAGAGAGAGAGAGACATAAGTACCTGTGAACATTATATTAGGATATCTAATACTATATTGTATTTTTACAGAAAGACATAAATAGAAAGACACAGACATAGAAAATTAATGTGAAATAGACATTTTTATGTTGGTGTGGCAAGAAGATTGGTAGCAGTTTGTGTGTCCAGTATTTAGTGTGCTACGGTGCATATGGTGACACTTTTGAGATTATACTAAGCTAGACAGCAGTATGTATAATAGTATGTATAAGTATGTATAATAGTTTCTCCTTAAATTTCCTCTTAAGTAGCTTCAAAGTTAGAACAAACATTTATTCCCATACATTTCTAGATGTTTGTGCCATTTTATACACATGACCCTGTAATTCAGCATGACATATTTGGTATCTTTGGAAACCTTAGGATCTCGACTAGAATTTAAAATAAAGTTCTGTGGGTTTGAATAAAGCTTGGCCATGAAACATGTGTTTGTAAGAGACCATAGGATAGAAGTGGATAGGGAAGAGTATAAGTGCTGAGTTGAAACTGCAGTCAACAGTGAGATGATCCAAGGGCCTATTTGCCAAAAAAAAGACAAAAAGAAAATCCATTTCTTATTGTAATTGTTCCATGAGGATCAACTCAGTGAGTGTGAACTGGAAAGAGCGGCGCTTGAGGTCTATTTTGCTTGCAGCCTGCTGTGTCTGGATATTGTAGGTGTCTCTTTTCCAAAGTGCGAGCCTGTGGAAGGTATTGACTTTTTGTCAGGCCTTGTTGAACTTGAGAGTTTAGAGAGTTTGGGAGTGCCTTAACTTTAACGGCTGCGCTATCGGGAGATCTCTCTATTTGAGTCTGGAGCTATCTGGGGGAAGAGCGCGCCTGGACGCATGGTGTGTATTCGCACAGAAATAGTCACAAACACACTGCGTGGGTGTGTGGTGGAAGCGCATAGACGCTCACCCACACACACACACACACGGAAATAACGCTTTCTCACACCTGTACGCATGCACGCCTGCACATAGCCTACTTTACACACATATGCCCCCCCTACACACACACATACACACACGCTATAGCAGGACAGGTGTGCTATTTCCAGTATTTCAGTGAAAATGACACCTGTGTCAGGTGGCAGCACAGCATCATGGGAGATAATGCTGTTGCATGTACAGTATATAGGCGTGTGTGTGTGTGTGTGTGTGTGTGTGTGCATATTTGTGTGTGAGTGTACATGTATGCATTTGCATAGATATAGGCTACATGCACATTAGCATGCTGGTATTTGGGCACATGTCTATCTATATGTGCAATTGAACTGTGTGTGTGTGTGTGTGTGTGTGTGCGAGTGTGATATAATGAGTGTTATAATTCAAAAAACAGGTCAAAATACTATGTTCCACAACTGAAACACTGAAAGTCACAACTGAAAGTCTCCAGGAAATTAATGTAAGTCTATGTAAATACCCCAAAAGTGACTTAAGTAAGACTGTGTGTGTGTGTGTGTGTGTGTGTGTGTGTGTGTGTATGTGTGTGTGTGTGTGTGCTTGTGCATTACATGACCATATGTGACCAAACCTCATAAACCCAGACTCATTTTACATTACAGGACACCCATTTTGCAGGAGAAAAAATTTATCAAAATTCATCTTTTCTTCAAACTAAATACTTTCTAATTTCTTAATCTATTTTGTCTTGTAACACTGCATAAAAGTCCCATCTTAACAAGTCATTTACTCTCATATTAAGCCTTAACATCAGAATGAGGTGAAATAATTATACTAGTTTCCAATGCATTTTCACTTTAGAAACAAGTGTCTGTATTTTCAGATGAGGCAGAATAAGTCAGATCTCTCCAGTTAAATTTAGTTAGTTAAATTGTTCAATTCAGTTGTTAAGAGGGTTATTCTTGGCAGTAAAGACAAGTAAAAAACTTTACCGTACTGCATTGCGTACCAGTAGGCGTACATAAAAAATTCCAACCAATAATATCATCACAGATTTTTGAAGAACTTTCTTTCAAAGTGAGGGAAGCAAAACACCCTCAAAATTTAATGTTATCTTTAAAAGCTCTGAATACAACGATCAATAATCTATGAAAAACAAAACTATCTCCCACAATGTGCTTATTTTTCCATGTTGGGTTTGCCACAAGTATGGAGTGATACAGGTCTGTGTGAGCCGGGGAGAGATAGAGGGATAAGAGAGAAGAAGGGAGGGAGGTAAGGAGGTAAGGAAGGAGGGAGGACTAAGATCTATCTTGGAGAGCCAGGGAGAGATGGACAGATAGAGAGAGGGATGAGAGGTGGGAGGGAGTAGAGGAAGCAAGAGGTAAAAAAACTCTAAAATGGCGAGGAGATGGAGTGATAGAGAGATAGAAGGATAAAGAGAGAGAAGGGGGGGTGGAAGCGAGGAGGGAGGTAAGAGGGTTAGGAGAGATTGGGCAGATAGAGAGAGGGAAGGAAGGAAGGAAGGGAGGAAGGAAGGAAGGTCTGGGAGAGTGACAGAGATGGAAGGAGGGATAAGAGGGGGAAGGGACTGAAAAAGGTCTAGGAAGAGGTAGAGAGTGACAGACGGATGGAGGGAAGATGAGCGCTCAGTGATAGCAAAGAAAAATGGAGGGAAGAGGAGGAGAGAGAGAGGGAGAGAGGGAGAGAGGAGAGGAGGAATGGAGAGTGAAGTTAATTCATGACTCTCATAGGAACCCTCATCAGATAACTTAGGCTGGAAGAGGCGAGCAGTGTGTGTGTGTGTGTGTGTGTGTGATGAGTGGGGGAGATTCTAGCTGTGTGCAAGAGGGACTATATATATATATAAGTGTGAGAAAGGTTTTATGCAAATATGTACATACTGTGTGCAAGCATCTGTGTCTCACTGTGCGTGTGTGTGTGTTTGTGTGTGTTTGTGTGTGTGTGTGTGTGTGCGTGCGCGTGCAGCTAAGCTGAGATTGGAGTCTCGGGGCAGCGCCGGTGCTTTAGAAGGAGATAAGCAGACATAATTAAGAGGCCATTAATAAATTTGTTAATGAGCACTCCATGTAAGAGAGAGAGAGCGAGAGAGAGAGAGAGAGAGAGAGAGAAAGAGAGAGAGAGAGAGAGAAAGAAAGAGAGAGAGAGAGAATATAGTAGCCTCGCCCATTAAAGATGGATCTAGGGTAGACTACAGACAGTGTTGGGAATAAAGCGTGTGTAATTGTGTGTGTGTATGTGTGTGTGTGTGTGTGTGTGAGAGAGAGAGAGGGGGAGAGAGAGAGAGACCATCACTTTGTGTGTGTCTCTCATATTCCATATCAGGCGTATCTGCTGGGCGAGATAAGTTATCATTATGAGATATGTCCTGCCTGTGACACATACACACTGTCATCTCCGCTCCATTTGCATAAAGAGGGCTTTTAGCGATGCCCTTGCACCCTCAATGACAGTATCTCTGCATTAGTCGGCGCGCGTACGCGTACGCACACACACACACACACTCACTCACACTCAGGCACACTTGCACACTCGCAGACACGCTCGCACACACACATTTTTTGTATTAAGCGCTTACCATATAGAGCTGCTTTAATGACAGTATACACTCATCTCCAGCATGCACAAACACTAAAACTAAAAAATCTCCTGGTTGACATTGTGTGCGTATTGGCCTACACACACACACACACACACACACACAAACTAAAAAACTTTCAGGGATTTTCCATGCACACCTGCAAAACAATGCAGTATAATATAGGCTTGTGTGTCAAAAGGAGAGCGTCCCATTTTTCACCCTAGTAGAAATAGGTTAGATGCCTTGGTGGACTTTCTACCATAACATTAGCCAGCATGATTTCAGTTGCATACAATTGATTTATATCCCATAACTTGTGTATGACGACAGACTTTACTTATAAACCAGGGGCCCACGGATCCCCATTTGATGAGATTTTGTCTCTCAGATCCAAATCTCTGAATATTTGTATTGTTAGATATGATTTTGTGCAGAATCCTAGACTATTTGTATTGTAGGTAGAGAGATAACTATGAAACTATGATCAAAACAGTCATTCTTCTACATTCTCTAATTGTGTTAACTTCTTGTTAACGAATTCATGATGATGTTTAACAATTCATCAATTTGCTGGGGACCCCCTGGGACCCCCTCAAGGACCCTTGGTGGTCCCCGGATCCCACCTTGAGAACCACTGCACTAGGTGAACCCTATGCACAAAACTGGTCCCTCATTACGGCGATGGCGGACTGTTATTCATTCTCTGTTTTTTGCTTTTTGTTTCATTAAGGTACGTAAATAGCAAGGCCCCCACAATGGGGAATTATAGAGCAGCCCTCCTGCTATATTATGAATGATGCAGCTGCCAAGGAAGCCCTTATTACCAGCGCTCAATCACCTTTTGTCTTCAATCTAGACTTCGGAGCAGTCAGAAGGGCTTTATCTGTAGATGCGGCTCTATTTCCCACCGGGCAGAAACAAGAGCGAACAACTCTTTGGATTTGATTCCCATTGTTTAGGTGAATCAAGTGACTACATGTCTGGCAGCCGCTGTGATATTGGTTGCCAAGATTTTCATGCATTCCGATAGTTGCGTTTGGTGGGCCAAATATAACAAGCTCAGATTTATTGTTATTGAGTTGAAGAAAGTTTTGAGACATTCTATTATTTAATATCTGCAAGGCAAGCTTTAAGAGTATTAAGGCTTGTATCGCTGGGTTGCACGGGCAAATGCAGCTGTGGGGAAAAGTTGTGACTTATGTGACCAAGCAGAAGCACATGGATAGAGAACAAAACCATGGATGGGACTTGCTTGCTTACTTGTACTCCGCAGTTAAATTGTGCTGACTAATGACTATAGGAGAGATATGAAATAAACAACTTTGAGCAGTGTCTCCAATTCCAACAAAATATCTAAAAAGCATAAAATGTTACCATCAACGGTCTCAAAGGCTATGTTCAGTAGAACTAAAATAGAACATTGACTGGCATCCGCTGCTTAAAGATCTTGAAGTGTGATTCCATGTCATTCATGAATAATTACATGGCTGGATCGATCACATTGGCAAGTAGAAGATCAAGCCCTACTACTGTAATTTCCATTCTTATGTCTTTCACTTATGATCAGCTAAGCCTTTTTGAAAACAAGTTTATAGGTGGCGTACGGACTTTGAATAAGGAATAGTTTATATCTTAAAGGTCGCTATTGTAACAAAAAGTGAAAACTGGCCACCATTGCCTAAAGCGACCCTGGCCAAAAGTCAAATAAAAGCCGGAATGTGTCACATAAAATGAAATACAGCCGTCTTTCCCTATTGTGTGCCAACACAGGCTGTGTAAGATGTGTCCCTCCTCCTACTATGTGTCAAGGTAAAGTGTACACTCAAGCCTTAGACACAGCAGCTTCAAATATTAACCAGCTCAGAGTCTCTCTCACACACACACACATGCGCACACACACACATGCGCACACACACGTGCACGCTCGTCCTGAGGGTCATGTTGTGTTATGTGAGGCTTTCAGCGGAGGTATAAATGTTAGATGGCAGTCAGGGAGACGTGGGAGTGCTGATGTCAGAGAGGGATGTGGTATAGGAAGTTAAAGTGTGTGTGTCCGAGTGTATATGTGTGTGTGTTCATGTCACAGTATACATATAAGCGTGTGTGAAGGCCTAGCAGTAAGTGAAGCGCTGGGACCAAAGTTGCGTGCAGCAAGTCACTTTGGGAACACACCGACGTACAGTATGGGCAGCAAATTAAAAAAAGAAACATGAGGAGCGTTCACTGCTGTGGATTTACTGTCCCTCCATGGAGAGGGATTGCTTGTAACTGTGTGGTTTGATATTGGACTTGTGGCACGTGCACAAATGAGCTTGAACCCGTGCCACTTTTCACTCTGCCACCCATAGAATGCGTTCATTTGGACACATAATACCATTTACGTCAGCTTTGTTGCCACTGCGATTCTGTTGTAAGTTGGAGTTCCGTTTAAAATGGAATATCACTCAATACAAATTATTCTTATGGACACTCCAAACACCACTACTCTCTCTCAAAGCTCGAAACTAGAGAGCCGAGACTGTAATCTGTGATGTTGACATGATGTACAGCCTGGAGCGTGTCCACTGACTTTGTGGACTCGCACGTTTGTCTGAATTTATACGTCCAAATAAGCTTAATGCCGCCGTGTTGCAATCAGTCCGAAACCAGAGGTACTTTTCATCACTCGAATATCATCCTGGATACTGCCAACATTCCCCGGTCCAGTGCCCAGACACAGTCCAATGGTAGTAAATAAAGAATAAAAATGCTAAAGGTGAGTTGACAACCTACTCTCCTTAAAGACCCTTCGTGTAGACCTAATGTATCATTTCTCAAATTAATCTTGATGGCGTATAGGCTATAATGGCTGTAGAAAAAAGAGACCATCACCGTGAAAACTGGTTTATTCTTTGTATTGCTTTCTATGCGTTTATCCCCCGGGTACGATTCCCCACGAATTGTGAAGGACTGACTTGCAGCAGCCCCAGCCAAGGAAGGAAGCCCAGGAAGGACCGTCTCACTCTACTTGTAGGTGAATAAATACACAAGTCCAAGTACAGAGGTTGTACAGTCCCATGGCGCCTAGCTAGGTGTGCAGCAATAAACTGCTGCTGTAGCTGAAGTATACAGTCCTAGAATAATGAGGATAACCAAATCATTCACCCAATGTATTGTCTAGGAGAACAGAGCCACTCTACTGTATCGCTATGCTCCGGTAGGTTAGCTGTCTTTCAATATCATAGTAATCTGATAGCCAAAATGTTTTGTTAGCATTGGGCAAATGTAATAAATTCCGTCACAAAAACATCACCAACGCAACATAACTAGATAGACATGGTTAATTTATTAGCTATTTTTGACTGGGAACTGATAATTTCCCCACTAACTACTGGTTGTAAATATATCTGATTTGCGCACTAGCTAATGTATCTAGCAGAAGCTAGCGTTATAGTCACTTGTTAACATTACTATCAGTTGCTTTGCTAAATTAGCCTGCTTGCTGGTTAGCTAGCTAACAATGCCAAGACCAAGCTTTTTGTTTAGGTAACCTGAATTTGGAAACAAATCTACCATATCAGACTAGGGAAGAACCGGGGCAAATGTAACACGGGACGAAAGTAACACGCCTATTTTCACGTTAACATATATACGTACTGGTACCATCAGTACATTATAAAAGGGGAGAACGTAACCTCAAAAACCTCCAAAAAGTCAGCCAAATACAAGCACGCTTGGAGACAGTGTCCAAAGAAATCTATTTTGTAGCACAGTTAAGTAAAAATTCACATTCACATTTTTTGTTTGTTTTAAACTCATGTATTTTTTAAAGTTTGAAACATGCCATTTTCTTAACACATCTGTTGACCAAATTATTGCATAGTTTTTGTGTTTGCAATGGAGAAATCAGCAGAACAATAACTAACAATGCATTTTAGTTTACTGCCCGTTTATCCTAAAAATAAAATAATTGCTAAAAGTGAAGCACATGTACAAGTTGTTTGTCATAAAACATGGCCTCTATAGCTCTATCGATCTTTGAGGAAATATGATAAAAACTAAAAATGTTACTTTCGTCTCTGTTCTCTCCTATCCATTTTCACTTATTACTGAATTCCCACACCACAACCATCTTTTTCAGGTATCTCTCTTTCTCTAGCCTGGTTGTTATTTAGCCGTTATTTGAAGTTGTCCACTGGTCGTCCACAGTGGCACCAGACGTAGTTACTGGGAGATTTGTGACACGACAGCAAAGCCTTTATTCCCCTTTAAGTGTTTCAAATCCTTTCCCCACTCCCTGAGTAAAAGTGAGCCTCTCCACGTCTCTCTGGCTCTCCGCTCCTTATCCTCCTGCAGCCTAAAGGGGCTTTGACTTAACTGTAATTACAAAAACACCACTCCCACACCCGCAGCAATTAGAAAGACAAAATGGCTGAGGATTCCCTCCATCACTCCCTCGCCTCGCCTTCCCTCCAATTAAACCAGAGAGACAGAGGGAGAGAGAGAGAGAGAGAGAGCTAAACAACACGGGAAAAAGTCGATCACCTTATTGAAAAGCTGCCTCTCCGTCCCTCCTCCTCTTTCTCCACCTCCTCCTCCCTCCTCCCCCCCCTCCCCTCTCCCCCTCTAGAAGCCATCATTTATGTACACAGTAAATCACTGGGGACTTGAGAGGGAAGCAATTAGTCCTGTTTTCCCACCCTGTTGCATGACGGTAATCATCGGCCTGACGATAATCATTATGGCTTTACATGTTGTAGGGGATCCAGGAGTGGGTTGCCAGATCTTTTGCATATCCCCCCCACCCCGCCCCCACTCTTTTAGATCAGATACAGTTGAATCCTCCACTGAGGAATCTTTCGCTTTCTTTGCCGCTCAAAGATTTTGTAAGACGATCGTAAATAAGCCCTGGTTCAAGCTCCCCGTTGGCAAGCATCTGACAAGCTGAAGTGTCCTTGAGCAAGGCACTGAAACTGCAGAGCTGCTGTTCTGTGTCTGAGCCTGATCTCTGACCTCTGACCTCTCTGTGGTAAATGCTTAAAAGATCATTTTAGCCATAATACATTTGACCACAACTAATACACAGACTTTCACAGTCTTTCTGTCATTAGATATGTATGTGTAATGCTTTGTTTTATTTTGAGAACCTAATATTATAGTCATTCTAATTGATTTCTGCTTTTCAGGAACACCATCACATTTTGTATGCAAAACCTGAACATTTTTCTTCAAAAGTTCACTTCCAAAAGTTTCACTTCTAACAAAATTCAAGCGCATTCCACATAGACAAGTGGCCAGTTAGTTAATTAGCTAACGGGAGCCAACTTTGACAATGATAAGGTAATCACTAGTGCCACAACCAGTACTGGTTTGTTCCTTACCGACAAACTATAGTGTATTTAAGTTAATGATTGCCCACTTTTTTATGAATTATTGAAGTATTTACCAAGAGAAAGCCAGGCTACTGTTTGGGAAGAAGAAAGAAAATGTCAAAGTTGAAAGAAAGCTGGAATATACAGTTTCTGCACTGTATTTTTTGTTTAACAATACAAATTACATAGTTAAATACATTTCTTCACACCAGTATTTGTTATTTATTGAGGTTATTTTGATACATTTACTGAGCAAGCATTTGTAATATGTAACATTTTTGCCTATAGATTGATGTGTGTGTGTTCATCTGTGTCTAACTGCCTCGGCCGGTGGGGGCAAACATTATGCAAAGCAACATTTATAGTGAGACCGGTTGACTGTTAGACTTCACTTTATCGCTGGTGTGTGTGTGTGTGTGTGTGTCTCTGTGTGTGTGTGTGTGAGTGTGATATAATGAGTGTTATAATTCAAAACCCAGGTCAAAATACTATGTTCCACAACTGAAACACCTCAGTAAAGTACCTACGGAAAATCACTAGCTCAGTACAGTCCTTGAGTATTTGAGTAAATGTACTTAGTTACTTTCCTTCCAGTAAAAAACGCAACAGACAAGCCAGTACAAGCTCTGTGTGCTGGCTGCGTTTTATCACAGGGCTTCGTACCCTTTGCTTTGCTGCAGTGTTACACAGAGTCACAGGACGGCAATAAAAGAGCCACCAGCAGCCGAGCAGACGTCAGAAAGAAAGAGCAGAGGGACTAAAGGGAGGACGGGGAGAATAAAACGACAGATGAACAGATGGACGGATGGAAGGAGAGCGCTGGAAATGATGGGGTGGCCCGGCTGGGAGTTTTTAAGGGAGGCCCCCGTCTCCGCGCGCATAAAGGGAATTATCCCGTCCAGTTCAATAAAGCAGCTTGTATAATTACAGTACAGTTTACTAGCTGGAGGGAAATTGAATCCCTCAGAAACGGGGATGGGAGGGGGAGGGGGAGGGGGAGGGGGAGGGGGGGGGGGAGAAAGGGAGAATGGTGAGAGAAAGAGAAAGGGGGGGGGGGGTTAGATAAGCAGGTGAACAAAGAGGAAATTATAAAGAGAGAGCTTCACTTTTTCTGGCTGTTATCTCCGCGCGGCAAATTGGGAACAGAGTCGGGAAGCACGAGTCACATAGGAACTACTGTAGAAAGTGTGTGTGTGTGTGTGTGTGTGTGCGCTTGTTTGTCGTGATTAGCCGTAGCGGTGTAAAAAAAAAAACGAAACTCGCTACACTGTTAGTATAACCCCCATCTCTCCGGTTCAATTTCAGCCGACAAACGAGAGCGAAAAACCCACCGGGTGAACAATGGCCGACGCCGATTTGACTTTTCCCACACCCCCTCGCCGCCGATGTCGTTTCTGGATCGCCGTGTCGCCTTTATTGTCGAGTCGCCGCTGTTTGCTTTGGCCAATCAAAGAGCGATTGTAACTGGATGGGGAACAGCTGCTTCAATGAGATCAGGAAATAATTAGGAGTAACATTTTGTGAACTGCGTGGCATTTCGGTTGATTGCGGAGCTGCCAACAAGAACATAGGGGAATGAGGGTGTACTGCCTGTGTAGATCTGTGTGTGTGCGACTGTGTGTGTGTGTGTGTATGTGTGTGTTTTGGTAGGGGGGCACGAATGAATTGAGGACAGACTGGAGGAGAAAGAGAGTCTCTGCAAATCAGTTTAATTAAAGAGTACCGATGCATGAGATTAGATTGGGAGCCTATGGTGTAAAGGATATGATTACACAGTGAGAGACAGAGACAGAAAGAGAGAGAGAGAGAGAGAGTTATAGAGAGAGAGAGAGAGAGAACAATATACTGTAACAGTGAGAGAGAAAGAGAGAGAGAGAGAGAATGATGGCGAGAGATTTGGGAGAAAACAGGAGCCAGATCGCTGCCAACTCCTGTGCCGCTCGTTGCCCGTGGCGATGCGCAGCGTGCCGTTCCCATGGCGCTCTCCGGGTTGCCACGGCACCCAGGGTGTTTCCTGTCTTGACGATGAGGTACCCCCCGTGAGCCACGCAATGCGGGGATGTGTGTGTGTGTAGGTGTGTGTGTCAGTGTGTGTGTGTGTGCGGATAAACCATCTCTGGCTGTGCGGCCTGTCTGTCGCTGAGTGCCTAATTAGTAGTGTCATACAGAATCTGGTGACAAGATGCAACACAACTGCTAGAGGAGAGGACACACACACACACACACACACACACACTATGTCAGTGCGTCCTTGTTTGTCAACACACTGAATCCGACATTGCCTACTCCGGGGACAGCAACTCTCAGACCCAAGGCGGCTCTTGAAATAGGAAAGCCTTTCCTGCTTGGCTGGTTCATATTAAAGCCATTAAAAGTCGGCCTTATGATTTCTTTCATACCCGCAGCGTTTCTCACAGCTTTGATGTGACTTCCAGAGCCGGATGGAATTGTATTTACAATATATTCTGTGTGTGTTTGTGTTAACCTGCATGGAGTGTCAGATGGGTGGGGGTTTACCGCAGCGGGGCAATTTAGATAGTGTCAGGTTGGTTGTCAATCACAGAAAAGTGTATTAAATGGACTTTTGTTTGTGTTTAATTGTCTAGACTTTCAGATATTCAGTGTATTGTCTTATGTGGCAAACTTCATCCACCTGAAACAAACCAAAAAGTATTTTGCAAAGGAATAGGATTCGACCGATTTGGGTTTTTGTAGGCAGATACCGATATGTTTTGGACTGAAGCTGCAATATTTTGTGTGATTTTGTGTGCCTTTGTGTGATATTCAGTATCTTTAAATTTGACCATTTTCAAGCCAAAAAAAATCCACAGATTTAGTGTTTCCACCAGAATTCTATACTTTTTACTGAAACAGCATTTAGACAATAGTAATACTCCATTGAAATCAATAATAATAATAATATATTCATGCGTACTTGTGTGGAATCTGATCAAAATGTCACATTAGAATCAGTCCAGGTTAAGGGCTTCCCATTGACAAGCAGTATTGATACATTTTACAATAAATATGTAATCAAATCAGTTTCTATGTGGATGACATTGACTGGCCAATATTTGATTTTTAATAAAACGCCAGTATCAGCAAACTGCACTGTTGTTTTGTCTGTTTGGCAGATGATAATACCAACCATGGCATGTTTTTATTGAACACAGTCTAAGAGACGGACGGCTGCAAAGTATTAGGATATGACTTGGGGGGGGGAAAAAACAGTATTAAAGTTCCATGGCTGTTGATTGCCTCATTTGGGAGCTGACGCTGACATAAAACAAATTAAAAAAAAGAGAGAAAGGAAGGGATGGAGGGAGAGGAGGAGGAAAAGTGAGGGAGATAAAAGGCGAGGCGAGGTTTGTTTCTTTTTACGACTCCTGACACTCGTTAGACGGGGTTTTCTGTGTGTGTGTGTGTGTGTGTGTGTGTGAGAGAGAGAGAAAGAGAGAGAGAGAGAGGGAGGGCGAGAGAGATGTACGTACAACAGGAGAGGCTGATTAGCATTGTGCTCCATGTTCCACTGCTGTGGCTTCGACTCGGGGAGAGAGAGAATGAGCGAGAGAGAGAGAGAGAGAGAGAGAGAGAGAGAGAGAGAGAGAGAGAGGGATGAGAGAGGCAGAAGTGCTGGCTCAGCACTGTGCCAAAGGCGGAGAAGATGGGAGAGGAGGAGAAGGGAGGAGAAAGGAGGAGAAGAGAGAGGAGGTGAGAGGTGTTCGTTCCATATGTTTAGAGATGAATGAGAGGAGAGAGAGAGAGAGAGAGAGAGAGAGAGAGAGAAAGGAAGAGAGGGAGAGAGAGAGGAGAGAACAGAGTGTGCTAAAAGAGAAGCAATTAGGCTGGGAGAAGGTGAAGTGTCCTCTTGTCTCCACTCTCTCTCTCTCTCTCTCTCACACACACACACACACACACTCGATGTCTCTCTCCCTCTTTCTCCCCGTCTCACACTCTCACACACACTCTCTACCTCTCTCTCTCTCTCTCTCACACACACACACACACACACACACACACACTCCCAGTGTCTCTCCCTCCCAGTTTCTCTCACACTCTCCCTGTCTCACACACTTTGTCTCTCTCTCTCTCTCTCTCTGTCTCTCACACTCTCTCTATGCCTCTCTCTCCCTCTCCCTCTCTCTCTCCTTCTCATACACTCCTAAAGTCTCTCTCTCTCCCCATCTCACACTTTCTCTGGTGATTGTGGCAATAAAACAACTGGATGCTGCCAGGCCTCGTGTTCAGGGCCGCCTCGTCCTTTTTTGATTGTTGCTATCCTTTCATTCCTGTTACTCTCTCTCTCTCCCTTTCTCTCTCTCTCTCTCTCTCTCTCTCTGCTGTGGTCTTTTTCATCCCTCCCTCCCCCCTCCTGTCTTCCTGAGCAGCGATGTTGACAGGGAAAGAGACTCAGCTTTGTGCAGATGTCTCAGGCTATGCTGGAACACACATTATACATACACCGAATCTGACACGGTGTGCACACACACACACACACACACACACACACACACACACACACACACGCGCTGACAAGATGAATCACCAAAAGTAGCCCAGGCTTGTCCTTGTACCATGTTGTGTCAGTATGTACAGTGAAGCCCTGTAGTTGCCATTTATATCTCCGCACCAATGTCACCAAAACAAGCTGCTGTATGTTTATAGCGCTCGGCACCTAAAGCATTCTGATCCAGTTTTACTGTAATGCTACATGTAGCATTTTAACGTCAATAAATCATCACTACTATTTAATTTTGAGACATTAGAATAATAACTGTAAAGAAACAGTGGGTTGAGGCAGAGGAAGCGATGGGGTTTATGGGAAATGTGGTCTTAGGTTTGAGAAACACTAGCACTAACTGGCATGACATAGAGGCTACCAGTCATCATGAGCATGGTTTGTTTATGGTTTGTTTATAGTTAATTAGGGTAATTAAGTAGCATTTGACCAAGGTGAGTTTTTGAAAGCCAATACTGATACCAATATTCTTGTTAAAAGCTGCTGAAAATCTTCAAATTTCAAAATTTTTATGCCCAAAAATTACAAGTATTCACTGTTTATTCTTGGCAGACTTGAAAAGCTTCAGCCTCAGCAAAGAAAGAACATTCAGACCATCATGTGACACTAAAACTCTCCATTGAAACCCAGACTAATGACATTCTTTTAGGGTTAGCAGCTCTTTAAAAGCAGTAATTTATCCCACAGTTCTCTGAATAGGTGGGTGGGTCGCTCTGCCTTAAATGAAAAATTCATTTACAAAAAGTATAATTGAACTGAAAAATAAAATGAGCAAATGAAATAAAAAGTCATTGCAGGTTTTACAGACTGTGGTCAGGCAGGAACCTCCATCCTATCAGAGGCATGACTGGCTCTGTATCAGATATTTAACAAAAGGACAATATCGGCCTGAAATATCGGTCTAACCCGAACATCAAGGTATTACAGTTAATTTGACAATGACATATTGATGTTTAAAAATGCTCCGCGTAGCGCCTCTAAAGCGATTCTGATAATAATATGAAAGCAAATTGATTCGTCCTCTTTATATTAATGATTTTGGATGTGATCCAGGTGAAGAATTGAACAAAGAGTCCTTGTGGGTTTTCTAAAATCGTCAAGTCATTGTCGACTCACCCTTCCCTCCAGCCCGTTACCCATCTGGTTCCACACACACACACACACACAACAATATTCCATCTCTTCTTGAGGATGAAAAACCCACCTGTGTGTGTGTGTGTGTGTGTGTGTGTGTTGCAGGCAGATCGGTCATTAACTAATGCGCGGTGGGAGAGCGTGTCCACCGCTGCCGGCCTCGCCGAGGTCAGAGGTCACTGACGCAAAAGCACACCAGTCCATTGCGGGGCCGCTCTGCCTCATCCATCTCTGTCAGAGTCTCAGCCAAGAACACACACACACACACACACACACACACACAAACATAATGCATTGTGTATGGAGACATACATATTGGCATGCTCAGGTAGACACGTAAACATGCAGGCTCTTACATGCACATTTGTGAATGGATGGGGTTCAGACGTACACCCAAACACACACGTACGCATGCATTGCATATGATAACGTGTGCAAGCGTGCACACACACCTACACACAAATACACACGCGTGAATGGAGCAATCCTCAAAGCATCTGGTGTCAGTTTCACCTGAATATTGTGCACCCTATGGGAGGCAATTGAGAGAGCATGACAGTGGCAAGTGTTACGACCTATTTGTGTGTGCATGTGTGTGTGTGTGTGTGAGAGAGAGAGAGAGAGAGAGAGAGAGAGAGAGAGAGAGAGAGAGACTGAACACATGGCCTTTTCTCATCTTGCTTTCAAGACATGCCAGGAGTAACCGTATATGCAGCTGCTGAACACACACACACACACACACACACACACATACACACACACACACACAATACATGCATAAAAACAGTCTAATTAGTATATTTCATTTTTTACCACTTTGCCTGCATTAGACGATATGTGCTGTAGAAGCTGATCCCAAGTCAGTCTTAACTGCCTTTTTTCCACTTGGAAATTGAGTGACTGAGGTTTTCAGGGCCAGTTTTACACTTTTATAATATTTGTTTACATCGGTCATAATTGTAAACATTGAGACAGACCGGTATTTTGAGTTATGCCATGTTATGAAAGTTGCAAAAAACATTATTCAAGTCAAACTCTTGCGCCTCAAATATGACCGAATAATATCTGGATTTGGGGCTTTTTGGGGTATTTTCTCTGCATTTCCCCTATATTTACTTTCTCCGCTCCTGCGCCTTGCTGTGAGTTATAGGATAATACGCATTAAGTGTCATCCAGAGAGGTTCCATAGACAGGGAATTGGCTTGTATTTGCCTCTAATGGCACTTAAGGGAATATTCCTATTTATCTC
Organism: Centroberyx gerrardi; assembly: GCF_048128805.1. Taxonomy (NCBI): domain Eukaryota; kingdom Metazoa; phylum Chordata; class Actinopteri; order Beryciformes; family Berycidae; genus Centroberyx; species Centroberyx gerrardi. The sequence continues at coordinate 17,174,422 of NC_136019.1, forward strand.
TGTGTAGGTCAGCACTTAGCAGAAAGAGGAGAAATATACTATGGTGTTAAAAAGCTGAAAGATGTAAAGGCGTCGTTAAGAGTTTAACAGAGAGAGGGGGAGGGAATGAGAGAGAAAGCGATAAAGCGAGAGAGTGTATGGGAGAGGAAAGGAGGGATTGGGGAGGGTTGTACAGAGAGAGAAAGAGAGAGAGAAGCCAGTGATGAAGAGAGAAAGTGTGTGGGTGGAAAGTTTGGTTCCTGGCCATTGACTCTTTTCAATGTTACAACACCGGGGCCGCTGGTGATTGATCTCTCCGCTCTCCTCCCACCCTGCTCTCTCTCTTTCTCTCTCTCTTTCTCTCTCTCTCTCTCTCTCTGATCATCCTCCTCTCCTTCTTCTCTTGCTGATTCACTCCCTCTTCAAATCTTTTCACACAGTTTATCTCCCTCCCTCTCTCGATCCCTCCCTCCTTGTCTCCTTTTACCCGTCCCTCCTCTTCCTCCTTCCTAATCGCCCTCCTCCTCTTCCTTCCATCCTTCCTCCCTCCCTTCTTAACTCTCTCCCTCCTCTACCTCCCTCTCTTCCTCCTCCCTCCCTCTTCCTCCCTCCTTCCCCTCTCTCCTCCTCCTTCCTCCCCCCTTCCCCACCTCTTCCCTCTCAAACTCGCCCTCTCCTCTTCCTCCTTGCTCATTCCCTCCTTTTCATCCTCCCTAACTCCCTCCCTCCTCTCTCTCCTTCCTCTGTTCGAGCCCCTCTTCCTCCTTCCTCCTCTTGCTCTTTCTCCCTCCCTCCTTCTCTGCCTTCCTCCCTCTTTCCATCCTCTTCCTCTGTCCTCCACTTCTCCTTCCTCCCTCCTCCTCCTACCTTCCTTCCTTCTTCCTTCCTCCCTCCTCTATCTCCTCCCTTCCACATCTCTCTCTCTCTCCCTAACCCTCCTCTTCCCTCCATCCCTCTTCCACCTTCCTCCCTCCCCCTCAGGTGCTGTCGGGTCCTGGCCTGGATCCAGATGGTGTGTGTGTGTGTGTGTGTGTGTGTGTGGGTGGGGGGGGGGGGGTTGGGGCATCATTACTGTAATTAACATCAGTTAAAAAGGGTCCTGGGATGCTGAAAACCTCTGCATCGCCTGCTGCTCTCTCTCTCTCTCTCTCTCCCTCTATCTCGATCAGATCTCTGCAGTGTATTAGTCATATTTCAAAAGTAATGATATCGCTTATAATTATTCTATGGGAGCAGTCATTGATCACATTACTTGTTATTGTATATTACTTTATGAATGATCCCACATACAAACTTAACTTTTCTGCCATTTCACATCGAAGCCAGTCATTGTCTTTGCCTGTCTCTGTTCTTCCTCTCTCTCTCTCTCTCTCTGTCTCTCTGTTACATTTTCTCTTTGACACTTGCTCTCCCTTCGCCTCCCTTGTTCTCTCTCTCTCTCTGTCTCTGATCTTATCCGGCTGTTATTGTGTTTTTTTTTGCTCTCTTTCCCGCTTTTTCCTCTCTGATCCAGGTTGCGTCTGTCTCTCCGAGTATCTGTCGTTCCCTTTCATTCGTCTTTCTCTCTCTCTCTCTCTCTCTCGCTCTCCGTCTCTCCGTCTGTTCGCCCATCGCAGACAGAACAAACCCCCAAGGGTATCTTCCCTTTATCCTTTTTCTACAGCGTCACCTCCCTCCCTGCCCTCCCTCCCTCCCTCCGTCATCACTTCTTTCGCGATTTACGCTCGCCCCTTCTTTGTTTCTCTCTCTTTCTCTCTCTCGCGCCCTTTTCAATCTTGCCCTTTATCCTCCCTCCTTATCTCCCTCTCCATAGCCCGTCTCTCACTCATCTCCTCTGACAGCTGCTTTTCTTCTGCTCTCTCCCTCTCTCCCTCTATCACCCTGTCTTAATCATTGGGCCATTCGTTTAAGCTAGAAATCATTAAGCCTTTGAGCACAGACTGAAAAAAAAAAGTTTGCCAGTCGCTTTTTTAATTAATCCACAATGTCTCCCTCTGCCTGACCTCTGAGTGTGTGTGTGTGTGTGTGTGTGTGTGTGTGTGTGTGTGTGTTTGTGTGTGGAGTGTGTGTGTGTGTGGAGTGTGTGTGTGTGCGCTCGTGTCTGCGTCACTTGTTGTTGGTGCGGTTTCTCTGCTTGTTCCCAATTTACATTTTTCTCAATGTCTACCCATGGGCCAGTGTGTGTTATCCAGTGAAGGTGCGGTTACTTTCAAAATGTAATCTATTACACATTACTGATTGAAAAGTGTCATTACATAATCTCCTGGAATACTGAAACCTGGTAACCTGATGCTTTCACATGTTTTTTGGATTTGGTTCAAAGTCTATACGTTGCGTAATCAAGCAAACAGTTCATTCCAATTTGGAGTAATTTGAATAAAGTTTTGTTCTCATCTGTGGCAGACATATTTTCAAGGTGTGTGAAATTATGTTTTTGCATAATCTTAACTACTAAATGCCTTTTTTTTTACCCTCAGCAATGACTCACTATGTCAAAAGGATCTGAAATGTGACTTTAACCTTTTTTCAGTAGCTGTAACAGATCATTTTGTAATCAGATTATTGTAATCCCCTTACATGCATTGCCATGACTTCCCAGCCCCTGTGGTTCTACTATGCGTTCAAAATTGCCCATATATATTTATATCAGTCTGAAGGCATATTATACACACACGGGCTGGGAAATAATGAGATTACAGTTACCATTTTTGTATTCAGATTATTTTAATCCCATTACATATATTCCCATTAGCCCCCTTCAGACTGATATAAATACACGGGCAGCTCTCTTCTCCTCCGCTCTACAGTCTCTCTAGCGCTGTTTGTGTCGTGGCATTGATCTCTCTTCTGGAATACACAGCCTGACACATTAGAATTAGATTTTCACAAATGTCAACTTGATCTTCCCTTACTAAGCAGCTATTTTTCTTCTCCACTTTAGCCAATCCCTCATCCCCCCCCCCCGGCAGGGCCAGGAAATCTGTCTTTGCTGTTCATTGGCTAAGTGTCACCTCGCCTCAGCCAGTCACCATGTATCTCGGAGCGGCGCCGTCGGAGTTGTCAGGCGTGTTTTTTTTTAGCGGTCAAATTAACCGCTCGTTGTCATGTAGCTTGTATGATCCTTCTTATTAGGTTATTTTAATTGCCACCCAAAAAACATGCGTGTCCCGGGAGCCTGATAAACTTTCAACAGCGTAAATGGATTCGCACTTCATCACTTTCATCGCTATTGATTTTCCTAAAAGCTGAAGTTGGACTGCAGAGAGACAAGACAGAGGGAGAGAGAAGAGAGAGAGAGAGAGAGAGAGAGAGAGAGAGAGAGAGCTGATCGAATGGGAAAGAGGGAGCAGCAGTTTGTTTTGAAGTCGTCCCGCCCCCTTTTCTCCCTCTCCCGCCTATGAGGGATGAGGCTGCTGCCGATTTGGAGATGATTGATGGTCCTAGTAAATATGGCCATTACCATATAGGCTCTCCCCACCTTCGTCCCCATTATTCATTGTCAGCCGGGGCCACAAAGAGCCACTGTTGTAATTTTATGCAATTTACCCGCGCACTTAATGTGAATAGTGTAATATGAAAAATATGAAAATACACCTGGTGCTTTCCTCATCCTGAAACCGTTTGTTTGGGGTTTTTTACGTTTTTTGTACGAACGACTCTGCGATTTGAAAATATCTGCATACTCTCGTTTCAATACACAATACATATGTTATTGCACTTGTGGCCCGCCGTCAAGCGTTCGCCACTCAATGCAATAAACGCCGGGAGATGAAATATTAGCGGTAGTAAAATCCATATGTCCGCGGATTAATAGCTTTAGGCTCTAATGTTAGCGGTGAGGAAGACAATATTAGAGTCGGTGGGGAGTAACAAGCTTATTAACTCCGGAGCGAGCGGAGAGGCGTTCCTGTGGCAGTGTGCATGTTGAGTAGCAGCAAGCCGAGCAGGAATCTGCCCTAAGCGCTGTGTTTGATAAAGGAAAATTGTAGTGAAATGCCCTTTGTCCACTGGCTTATGAAGGAACAAGGATGGGCTGAACTCTAAGATAAATTTTGAGAAACTGGGTGTATTAATATACACAGTAAAGTAACAAACGCAATGATATAGTAGTGCATGAGAAAAGGAGTGTGTGTGTGTATGAGAGAGAGAGAGAGAGAGAGAGAGAGAGAGTGTGTGTGTGTGTGTGTGTGTGCGTGTGTGTGCATGTGTATAAGCAAGCGTGTGTGTGTGTGTGTGTGTGTGCAGGAATCTGAGTTTGTATGAATCAAAAAAGACAATGTTGAATGTAAGAAAAATGAGAATGAGGGTTTGTGTGTGTGTCCATGTGTATAAGCAAGCATGCATGTGTGTGTGTGTGTGAGAGAGAGAGAGAGTGTGTGTGTGTATGTTGCATGTGTATAAGCAAGCATATGTGTGTGTGTGTGTGTGTGTGTGTGCAGGAATCTGAGTTTATAAGAATCAAAAAAGACAATGTTGAATGTAAGAAATGAATTCAATGAATGAGGGTTTGTGTGTGTGTGCATGTATATAAGCAAGCATGCATGTGTGTAGGTGTGTGTGTGTGTGTGTGTGTGTGTGTGTGTGAGTTTGTATGAGTCACAGTCCACCACTATGGAGGGTGGACTGTATTACACAGTGGAAAGTGTGCAGGCCTACTGATGCACAGAGTGGAGAAATCCTACGCTTTTACTGCATGAACAGCATGCAACTGTGAATTACCGCTGCACTGCTGCTCTGCCTCGAGGAGTAATTACTTGAAAAATTCAAATGTGCTCTGTTTTCACCTGTCAGGGAGCACAAAGAACAATCTGTTAGCCAGCTGACTGAGAGGTCTGTGGTACAATATGCCCGCTGAATTCTGCCTGACGGATCGAGAAAGAACGGGCCGAATACAGATGCAGGAATAGGCTGCAGTTCTACTGGTGTTAGACCTTAAAGGTGCTGTGTGTAACATGTTAACATCAATAATTCATCACCACATTAATTATGAGTATAACTACTGTAAACAAACAAGACCATTGCTGAGAAGATTGCCATCCTCTACTGGCCTCTACACTGCATTTTATACTTTTACTGTGTGACATGGTTGGATTTGGACGGAAATCTGCTGGATTGCTTTACGGCACAAAACTCCTCCAGTGCAGACAGACACTAAAGCTAAAGCTCTGAGTTTCTTGTAATAGCAGATGGTGGAGTGAGTAAAATGTCATGGAAAAATCACTTCCAACATGTTTATCCTCTTCAGTAAAGCCAAAGGGAAAACAAACGCATCCAACAATACCACTGGTGTGATCAGGCTATGGTCTTATTTGTTTATGGTAATTATAGAAACTCATGACAGTGAAGTTGACAATGATATATTGATGTTTAAAATTGCTACACATAGCACCTTTAAAAGTCCCATATGGTGTAAAACAGGATTCCCCTTGCCTCTTTGATTATAAAGGAGTTGGATGTGCTATCTAAACATGGTGAAAGTATCAAAACGTACGGTTGCCAACTAAATCCACACAATTCATATTAGAAAATCAAGCCTCTAAATGAGCCGTTTGGACTTCTGTAACTTTGTGGCGTCACAAAGGTTCACTCATTATCATTTTTGTAAGAAATAATATACTAACAAAGTGTTTTTTTTAAAGCGGTTGAGCGGTTGTCATTGTTTATTAACCGGAGAGTTTTCCCTACCTGCAGCTGCCGGGCTGCGGTGTCTCACGTTTCACTCTTGAAACGGTTAGCCAATCAGAACAGAGGGGTCGTTAATATTAATGAGCCTTAAAGGCACAGCGACAGAAACAGCCTGTTCTTGGTAAGGCTCAGAGAGATGCTGGAAAATGAACGTGTAAAAATGGATTGAGAGTGTTTTTGGTACATGACATCACACACACAGCTTTGAATGGACCTCAAAACATAAAATAAAACACTGGAAAGTGGAGAATATGGGACCTTTAAGAGTAAACAATGTAGTACATACATGTACACAGTAAATATGATGGGCACTAAAGAGTCTGACAGTATCAGTGTTTCCCATACAATATTTCCCAAACCGACACAAACTGAATGGAAGCTTGAAATGAAGCCTTAATAGTCAGATGGAAGTATAGCAGTCAGCTAATGTTGTAAGCACTGAGTATCATGAGCGCCTCCATTAACATGGGAGGGAATGGAACCTCTAACCCTGGCAGTGTTCGGGCCTTGCTCCATACAGAACCTATAGGTTTCTGTAATGCTTCCTCACACTGAGTGCAGACAGCCAGGACATTTTGTGCTGTAGCCTTCTGAGGTGTGACGGTCATGGGCGTTTACTCACCCTCTCTCCCTCCCTTCTTTCCCTCCTTTCTTCCCTCTCTTCTTCCCTCCCTCTCTCCCTCCCTCCCTCTGAGTGACATATCAGTCGTTCAGCGGAGTCTCTGTAGCTGTTAAGCGTCGCTTTATTGATGCTTTGCTCAAAGGCGTGACGCCGCTATTCCTCCTCCTCCTGCTCTCCCTCCATCACTCCCCCTCTCCCTCGTGTTCTTCCTCTCTTTCTCTCTCTCTCTTTCTTTCGGCAGAGGAGAAGTAATGACTTGGTATCCCCCGCTGATTGGTTGATATATGGCTTTATTAGGAGGGAGAGAGACAGAGAGAGAGATATGGAGAGAGAGAGAGGGAGGGAGGGAGGGAAGGATGTAGAAAGGGAGAAAGGAAGAGAGAGAGAAGGTGAGAGAGAGGGGAAGAGACAGGGGGGAGAAGGTTTGGAGAGGGAGGGAGAGAGAAAGGGTAAGAGAGAAGAAGAGAGAGGGAGATAGAGGGAGGGTGACATGGAGAGAGAGAGAGAGATTAAGAGAGATAGAGAGAGAGGGGAGAAAGAGGAAGAGAGAGAAAAGGAGATGAGAGTGGGAGAGAGAAGAGGAAAGAGAGAGAGAAGGAATAAAAGCTGGAATGAACTTTGAGCTTAGCTGTGATTGTTAATGAATAAAAAAATGCGACTTGATTGAACGTAAATGAAGAGAGGACACTGGAGATGAGAAAGTAAAAGACCATTTGTGTGTGTGTGTGTGTGTGTGTGTGTGTGTGTGTGTGTGTGTGACACAACAGACAGACATAATCCTTGGCAGGCCAGCCAAACCCCATCCCTGCACATACACACACACACACACACACACACACACACACACACTCATGTAAAGAATGGGAGTGGGTAATGGGGGTGAAAATAACACTCTCTGCTGCCCAGTTGTCATCTGACTCGGGGGTTCAGGGTGACTTTAATGGTTGAAATTCTTAATAAGTTAAATTAATCCTGCTCTTCATTAAGGTCACTCTATAATTGGCGTTGAATGTCTGCGGGATTACGTGCACAAGTCCTGCTCACACACACACACACACACACTGTTGTGTCTTGGCCCTCCCTCTGTAGCTGGGTTAGACTGATATATCAGTTTGCCGATATTGGCCTTTTATGAACATATTGGCCAGTCAGTGTCGTCTACCTTTGATATGATGCAGCTTGATTATGAATTTATTATATAATTGATCAATGCTACACTGGTTGTCTATGGGAAGCTCTTAAGCATTCATTCTAATGCAGCGTTTTGATCGCATTCCACATAAGTATGCATGAATTTGCTTAAGTGCCATGGTGTAAATGCTGTTTAAGAGGCTTTTCCACCCTGCTAAGAATAAAACTCTTAGGGAAACACTGAATATCTGTAATTTTTTGGAATATTTTTTTGCATGAAAATGGTCATATTCAAAGATACTGAGTGTATTGGTATGTATATCGGTATTGGTATCGGCCTTCCAAACCCCTTTCAGTTGAACCCTAAGCTGGATTCTGTTCAGAATGTTTTAGCCCCGAGAGCCTTAACCCTGGATCAGTGCTTCCCCTCCATCGGAGCCCTCTGAAGTCTGATCCAGCCTGGACCGGGCTGGATACACACCGGCCTGTTAGGGAAATGAAGGAGGAGCGGTACGTTCAGGGGCTTAAAAAAAAAAAAACATACTCGGATTCCATCTTCAGCTTGATCCTCATATTATTTCTCAAGACGTGCTTGGCAGGAGAAGACTTTATTAGCTCCTACGGGGAAAGCTGGTTTTGCACCAGATCATATCACTGCACACACAACACTGACAGGACATTAAACAAGTCCCATGGAGAGCGCACAGCAAAAACACTCATCTCTATAGTTCAATCTGGGCTAAAAGAAATAAGTGAAAACTGCGTTAAGTGCAGTGTGGGAGTGCAAAATTGCAGCGGGCTACAATTATTATGCATTATTTATTAAACAAACTGCCTCTGTAAAGTGTGTACCTCAGTCTCACCTAACATCGCAAACTAACTCCCATTTGAACATTGTCATCACTGCCTTGTAAACACACTGCAGTTGAGAAAGAGGCCTGAATTAAAAGCAGTGTACACACAAACCAAATTTGCAGGCCTGAAACACAGTGTTATGCAGAAAGTTACTAAGAAAATTTGGCATGCTCACTATAGTAAGAAGAGGCTGGATCATGTAAATACTGTTGACACTAACTTTGTTTTGTATGTGATGTCTGTCACTCATACATTTTCTCTCAGTCTGGACCTAAACCCAAACCAAACAACCTTATTTGGTTTCTGCACAGAAAAAAGTGGAAGGAATTTTTTTTCTGTTGTATGTAAACTTTATATAAAGAAATAAAAAGGTCTTTTTGTAACATCTTACTTGTTCAAGGTTAAAAGTAAAAAAGAATGAAAAATACATGAATGGAAAAATTCCCTTTTCTTTTATAGCCAGAAATAGTAGTTAGGTAGCTAGTGAACTACACCTCAAAATGACAAAAAAAAACTGTAATAAACTATTAAAAACAGTATCCAAATTTGAATTCAGTTAACCTCCACCTCCCTCACATGGAGTTACAGTGTCCCTCATGTAATTTGCCCCATGGCGACTTCTCTCCATGTATTTAAACGTTCAGTTTTACACACATGCTGCCTCAGGTTATGACTCAAGGCAATTTCTCCTGCTTTTAACCTTTGCTTAACGATGGAATGAGCAAGAGACGCTGTGTGTGTGTGTGTGTGTGTGTGTGTGCTCTTGCATGTCCTTGCATCCGCGCTGTATTTCCTCGTAATGTTTTGAATCACATCATCGTTACCAAACAGGGATGGACTCTAAAATACACACATCTTGTCCAGTATATGTAATAGCGAGTCACTCTACTGTACTGCATGTTAAGTAACACACGGCTCGACGTGCGGTCCTGTGGTCCGAGGCTTCATTTGGGATTAACACTCAGGGAATTACAGATTACCACACTCCACTTTTGACCTTCTGTGTCTAGTCAGCCGGTGATGTGCGGATGGGCTTTTATCTTTTAGCGGTTACAGCGACTCAATCTCGCTGCAGAGGCCGCAACCTCCAGTCTCCAGCCAAATGCAATTGCTCATGTTGTGTCACACTTTGGTCATGAAAGGAGGAATTACATGTGAGTAGTTCTTTGACTAATAAGCAGACGTCAAAGCTTAGCTTGAGCCGTAATGAGCTTCAGTCCAACAAGTTCTAAAGCGGTAACATGCATTAACTTGCTTAGGATGAAAATGGGATGTGTTTGTTTTTTTCTGCACACTGCAAAAAATGCCCAAGAAGTGAAGAATTCAAGAAGTGGAGATAATTCCACTTGTTTCCAATTTCACTTGTTGCAGAAACAGTGTCAATATCTTAAAACAAAGCTGAATTTAAGTCAGATAATAAGACAAACCTTTAGTGATGCAAGTGGGGAAATGGGGTTGCTGCAGCAGCAAGTAGTAAAAGGATACAGATACAGATACAGAATATTGCAAATGGGGGTTATATAAACCACAACAAGTGACAATTTCTATCCTATACATAGTAGAAATGTATGAAAAAGTCAAATTATGAAAAAGTGTGGATTACAGCATTAAAAGATATAGAAAAATAGCAGCAGGAGTAGCGCTAGAACTTACTGAGAAATAATGAAATTAGTGAAAATTAGAAAAAATGTATAGCAAATGAGAGCATATATACACATAATGTGCAGAAATGTGCTCGTATTTGCATTAACAGGTCTATAGAGGGGCATACATACTGTATGCAAAGAAAGTGCATATAGGCATATATACATGTTGTAAAAAACTATACTACTTCCAAATATATTCAGATCACTCCACTAGTATCAAGAAATTGCCACAAAAAAACAGAAACAAGTGAAACCATCCCAAGGCATCAGCACATTTTTACACTTATTTTAAGAAATATTTGAAGGCATAAAATAGGAGTAAAATCCTTGTTCAGATGGATATTTTTTGCAGCTCATGTCTGTCTCCCTCTCTCTTTCTCTCTCTCTCTCTCTCTCTCTCTCCCTCCCTGCTTCTGTCAACCGAGGGCCAGCTGCCAGCTCACCCCGCCGTACTTTCTCTGTCCTCATCCATATTTGATGCATCTCATTAAAACTTGATCGTGGAAACACTCCGGCATTCTGACATTCCCTCTGATCCGCTATTTAGTCTCCCCTCTGCGGTCGGGAAGCGAGGGAAGAGTTTCCCGTCAGTCAACGTACGTGCGTCCCGAGTAAAAAAACACTCAACGCAAACACGAGGTCAGGGGGAGAGACGTCAAAACTGCCTGATCGGTTCCGCCAAACAAGTTTTCCGACGCCTCGCGCGTTGAGTAAAGTGAGCAGAGTAAAGTGAGCAGAGTAAAGTGAGCAGAGTAAAGTGAGCAGGGTAAAGTGAGCAGGGTGAACAGACGATGCCAGATGGTTCATTTAACTTTAAGCGTGCTGGTAAAGTTGTTCTTGTTTGTGTTTCTTGACTTTTTTTCCTACTATTGAGCGTTCTGTTGCGAGCAAAGAGGCGTAGGTTCAAAGGCGATCCATCCATGAAGTGTTCGCCCCTTCGCTGGGTGCTGGGCAGTCGGTACAAGCGCAGGAACACGTGAATGGGTGTAGATACACACACACACACACACACACACACACACACACACACACACACACACACACTTGTCCCAGCCTAACATATAGTAAACGCACGCACCTTGCCTCCCTCGCTTGAATCCGTCTAAGGAGGTTGCTCCGTTTTAAGCAGACACCCAAGGTCCCATGAATCCTGCTGAAGGCCACAGTTGACAGATGCACACACACACAGACACACACACACACACGCACACGCACACGCACACGCACACACACACACGCTCTCCCTCTCTGTCTCTGTTTGACCATTTCACAGTGTAAATATCAAGACCTGCCTCGTTTGGTCGCTCACATGTGTGTACTGGACCAGGTGTGTGTGTTCCTAGATGTTACCATTAACATGTTTAACCCTCTGTGTAGGGCCCCAGCCTCTACCACAGACTACATGTGTGTGTGTGTGTGTGTGTGTGTGTTGCTGGACGCTAACAGTGTGTTGCACCCTGTGTTTCCCATGCAGAGCCCCAGTTGAAGGGCATCGTCACGCGGCTCTACTGCAGACACGGCTTCTACCTCCAGATGCTGCCGGATGGCACCATGGAAGGCACAAAGGACGAAAGCAGCTCCTTCTGTAAGTGAAGGATCGCTCACACACACACCCACACACACACACACTTAGATACAGTTGAGAAAAAGTATTCAACCCCCTCCTTGACTTTTTATACATTTTGTTTTGCCACTGCACAAAATGATTTCAAAATGCTTTTACATTTGGGGTCTTATTTGTCTGAGATGTGTGTAAAGTACTCACACACACTCTTTCACACACACCGACACACACACACACACACACACACAAATACACACAATACAGTCAGCTACAGTGTACCTCACAACTCGGCCAATTCATTTGCGATTTGGAATCCTGATTTCCCCGACTTCCCAAATTGGCGGGACGTTCAAGTTCCTGGTAGTAAAGTCGTATATCCGATAATCCCAACAGAATGCATAATAAAACTGTCGTTATTATAGGTTTGATTTCCACTGGGATCGCTCACGCTGAAAATGTATACACACTCAGTGAGGCACTTTGGGCGAATGTACCGACCATCTGTTAATGTTAATCTATCACAACAGTTCAAGTTCCACACACACACTGTTCGACTGCATTTCTTATACAATCCCTCTGCCCTTTAAATTACAAGCCTCATGTATCTGTGGATCACTCATCTGTATTGGTGTGTGTGTGTATGTGTGTGTGTGTGTGTGTGTGTGTGTGTGTCTGGCGATGCTGTCTGGCATTTCTAGTCTGTTATCTCTGTGGCGGACAGCAACACAGCTGATGGTCTCTGTGGTTCCCTCAGTCACTGCACTGGGATGTAATGAGGATATAGTGATTCCTAAAGCATCCCAGTGGGACGGTTAGAGACCTAAACCGCTGGACAAATGATTCACAGCCGGAGCCGGAGGCAAATGCTGCCTTCCAATGCTCCTCGTAAAAACTCCTACTTCCTAGATCAGGAGTCGTACGCTTTTGGTCGTAAATAACAAAACGGACCCGCCATAGCAAAAGTAGTTTTTGGTGGCTAGTTTTTGGTTTTTACTTTAGGAAACAAGCAGCGCAAAGCTACTTTGTGCTGAATGAAGTCCACATCAGGCATTTAATTGATGTTTTATTAATTTAATAAAACCACAAATGACATCTAGAAGTTAAAGGAAATTGATCATAGACTTTCCCAGTTTCCCAGTATTTGCTGGGTGCTCTAAACCTGTAATTACGGTACGTCTGACTGCACTTGCAGGCAGCGGAAGGTCTTCTGAGGATCTGAAGTCAAGACTTCAAGCTCTCCCCATTAGTCCGTAAACCCTCAGTCGTCCTCTGTTGCTGAGCCCCCAGCTGCTCTCAGGTCTGTACACAAACACACACACCTCAACCTCCAAAGGGGTCATCACCTGGGTGATTACCGACCAAAAGAATCATATCCCACAATCCCCTAGAGTCCCCAGACGCCCAAACCCACCTTCCGTGAGAGATCAATACTGTATTATAGGATATCCCCGATGTGGCGACGCAGCGTTTTTCCTGTCAAAACACCGGCCTGGACGGAAAACATGAAGTTAGCACAATTTGGGATTTATAATGTAGAGGGAGGCAAAAGAAAACAAGCACTTTGACTCTGAGTTGTGGTTCCCTCTGTAAAGTTAGTTATAGTATGTTTGCATTTCGGTATTTTAATTTTTATGTCAAAATAACAGTGAGTAACATTATTTCATGTTAATGGTAAGAATAACCTGGCTTTAACCTTGGTTATCCCTTTGTTATGTCATGTCATATTATGTTGTTATGTTATGTTATGCTATACTATGCTATGCTATTTCATGTCATGTCATGTCATGTCATGCTATGTCATGTTATGTTATGTTATGTTATGTTATGCTATGCTATGCTATGCTATGTTATGTTATGTTATGCTATGCTATGCTATGTTATGTTATGTTATGTTATGTTATGCTATGCCATGCTATGTTATGTTATGTTATGTTATGCTATGCTATGCTATACTATGGTATGCTATGTCATGTTATGTTATGTTATGTTATGTTATGTTATGCTATGCTATGCTATGTTATGTTATGTTATGCTATGCTATGCTATGCTATGTTATGTTATGTTATGCTATGCTATGCTATGTTATGTTATGTTATGTTATGTTATGCTATGCTATGCTATACTATGGTATGCTATGTTATGTTATGTTATGCTATGCTATGCTATGCTATGTTATGTTATGTTATGCTATGCTATGTTATGTTATGCTATGCTATGCTATGCTATGTTATGTTATGTTATGTTATGTTATGTTATGCTATGCTATGCTATGTTATGCTATGTTATGCTATGATATGTTATGTTATGTTATGTTATGTTATGTTATGTTATGTTATGTTATGCTATGTTATGTTATGCTATGCTATGCTATGTTATGTTATGTTATGTTATGTTATTCTATGCTATGCTATGCTATGCTATGCTATGTTATGTTATATTATGTTATGTTATGTTATGTTATGCTATGCTATGCTATGTTATGCTATGTTATGCTATGATATGTTATGTTATGTTATGTTATGTTATGCTATGTTATGTTATGCTATGCTATGCTATGTTATGTTATGTTATGTTATGTTATGTTATTCTATGCTATGCTATGCTATGCTATGCTATGCTATGTTATGTTATATTATGTTATGTTATGTTATGTTATGCTGATCAGGGACTATACAAATTGTGTTTGTGCAATGCTGTTCATTTGAATTGGGACAAACCAAGCAGGTAAACATTTCAACACAATTTTCCAATGCACTGGATTTGATGTAACTATATCTCCTGTGCTATGAACTAGGATGATTGCCTATGCAGAAACCTATCTTAGAGGAAAATAATGGGTGGTGAGAGCAGGTATGCCACCGGTGTTATGAAGCAAATGCCTCCAATCATAGATGTTTGGTTAAATTAGGCCCGCAACACCTCCAGAAAAGCTCAACCATAACTGATCAGACCTGCGCTCACCTCTATCCCTCTTACACAACAACACACCTACACTGAGACACTTTAAACATTCTCATGCTGGATCTGAAATATTCATAACATCGTACAGCACAGGGCACATCTGAAGGCGAACGGGGGCTCGTTTCCAGACGGGACGCGGCGACGGGGGCTGTTGCGTAACCCGCTCCCGGCACGTCGGGGGCATTAAACATCCGTCAGCGGAGGTCACCCCCGCAAAAGTGTTTGCGTGGGGGTGTTGACTTACGGTTCATTTTATAACAACTATAATTCCATCAATCCCGGGATCTGCTTTAATGCTATCCCGGGCCTCTTTGCGGTCTCAGGGGGACAGCGGTGGTGTTTGGAGAGGGGGAGGGAGGGGGGGGGGGTGGAGGGGGACTGACAGGTAACTCCCGTACAACTCATAAATTCTGCACTTTTCATCCAAGGCGGATTATTTATTCATTCCGGACGCACGGTGGAATAGTTGAGTGATTGACATTATTGTAATTGAGTATCAATCTGCAGCACAATCATCTACCTGGCTGCGCAGAATATTGAAAGGGGAGAAAACGGCTGCGTGGGCATGTACCCGTACTCCGTGAGTGTGTGTGTGTGTGTGTGTGTGTGTGTGTGTGCAGCAGACTGTCGGGCTTATCTCTTGTAGTCTCCCCCGGGAGCGTAGACTTTTCCCATAAAGTATAATGCAAACCGGCCTGGAACTATAGCCTGCTTTCCATTCCATTTCAGTCAAATAGCTCTAATTTTCCCCCAGAATGACATCGCTGTGCTTCATTTTGCCTTTTGGAGCCAACAGGCATCGTGTACTGTCCCGGCTACGGACTGTGACACACCTCCTCAGTTATAACCACACCTCTTTGTCCCAATGTGTGATTTTTTTCCCCCTCATATGTGGCAAAGATCTGATGTTTTCTGATCAGTGTGGACAGAAAAAAGCTTTTTTTAAGTTCAGATCAACAATGGAAAGAAAGCCAAATAGCCGACTTGATTGGTATTTGGAAGACGCATCATTCCAATCAAAACTAAATGGCATGTGACATCTTTTGTTATTCTTACTCTGTGCACACATCTTTTCAACATCAGTGTCAGTTCATATTGGTGTCAGATATGGGTTACATCCTAGAATAGATGTGAACGGTCACCAAAAAATCAAATGTGATCAGCGATTTGGAATCGAGCCTGAAGGCCCGGGGTGTGAACATAGCCTTTGATGCACCCCATCCCTTTGTCTCTCTCTCTCTCTCTCTCCTCTCTCTCTCTCTCTCTCTCTCTCTCTCTCTCTCTCTCACATCCTGAAATCCTTCCCGTCCTCCTTCCCCTTCTCCCTCTCCCTCCCTCAAAACCGTGACTCATCCCTTCAGGTCAGCCCGGCCCAGCGTCACGTTCCTTCAGCTTCCTCCTTGTCCAGACAAAAAGTGGCGTCACCCTCCGCTCCCCTCCATCTCCAGACTCCTCAAAATGGAGTATACGTGCGTGTGTGTGTGTGTGTGTGTGTGCGTGCAGTAATTATGCACCT